>NW_028294689.1:0-89000 GCF_964341445.2 Mesoplodon mirus
ATGCGTCATGGAGGTTTTTGATGACACGGGCATGGAGTATTGTGATTACAGGGGTCTTGGAACATTGTGAGGACAAGGGCATGGAGCATTGTGAGGAGAAGACCAAGGAGAATTGTAATGGCATGCGTCATTCAGCTTTGTGATGACAAGGGCTTGGAGCATTGAGATTACATGGGTCTTGGAGCATTGTGATGAAAAGGACCTGGATCATTGTGATGAAAAAGGCATGGAGCCTTTTCATGACAGGATTCAAGGAGCATACAGACAACAAGTGTCAGGGAGCATTTTGATGACAAGTGTATTGAGCACTGTGATGACAAAGGTCATGGAGCATTGTGATGAGAAGACCATTGATAATTGTGATGATGAGCGTCATGGGGTATTGTGATGACAAGATATATGGAATATTGTGATCACAAGTGTTTGGAGCATTGTCATGACAGAGGTCATGGAGCATTTTGATTTCATTGTGATGACAATAGCATGAAGCATTATGATGATGGGCATGGTGCCTTGTGATGACAGGGTTCATGGATCATTGAGATGAAAAAGGGCATAGAGCATTGTGATTACAGGGTTCTTGGAGCAATGTGAAGAGAAGGGTCATGGAGCTTTGTGATGACAAGGCCATGGAACATCGTATTAGCAGGAGTCATGGAGCATTGTTATGAATGGTGTAATGGAGCATTGTGATGGCAAGGGCATGTAGCATTGTGATGAGAAGGCCATGGAGCATTCTAATGACATGTGTCATGGAGTTTTGTGAAGACAATGGCATGGAGCAATGTGATGAGAGTGTTCATGGAGCAGTGTGATGACAATGACATTGAGCATTGAGATTCCCCGGGTCATGGATCTTTGTGATGACAAAGGACATGTTGCATTTTGATGGCAAGGGCATTGTGCATTCTGAAAAGGAGGGCAGGGAGCATTCTTATGACAGGGTCATGGAGCAATTTGATGAAAAGTGTCATGTAACATTTTGACGACAGGTGTTATGGAACATTGTGATGTCAGGGGTCATCGAACATTGTGATGATAAGTGCATGTAGCATTGTGATGACAGGAGTAATGGAACATTGTGATCACAGGGGTGAGGGAGTATTGTGACAAATAGTGATGTAGCATTGTGATATTAGTGTTGAGAGAGCATTTTGATGAGAAGTGCATGGAGCATTGTGATGACAAATTTTAAGGAGCACTGTGATGACAAGATTGTGGAACACTGTGATGCCAAGCACATGGTGCATTGTGATGACATGTGTCATGGAGCATTGTGCTGACAAGCGCATGGAGCATAGTGATGACAAGGGTCAAAGAACATTGTGATGAAAAGTTCATGGAGCACTGTGGTTAAAAAGGTCACAGAGACCTGTTGATGAGGAGGGCATGGAACTTTGTGATGACAAAAGTCATGAAGCATTGTGATGACTGGAGTAACGGAGCATTGTGATGACAGGTGTCATGGAGCATTGTGATAAAAAGGGCATGGAGCATTGTGATGACAAGGGCATGGAACATTGGTCTAATATGTTTCATGGATTATTGCGATGACATTTGGAATTGCGCATTGTGATGACAAGGGCATGGAGCATTGTGATGACCAGGCCATGCAGTATTGTGAAGACAGGTGTCAGGGAGCATTGTGATGACATATAAATGGCCCATTGTGATGACAATGGCAGGGAGCATTGTGATGTCAAGTGTCATTGAGGATTCTGATGACAAAGGTCATGGAGCATTGTGATGACAATGGCTTGGAATATTATGATGAAAAGGGTCAGGGAGCATTGTGCCGACAAATGCATGGAAAATTGTGATGACAAGTGTAATGGAGCATTCTGATGACAAGCTTGTGGAGTATTTTAATGACAATGGCATGGAGCATTGTGATGAAAACGGCATGGGGCATTGTGATGAAAAATGCATGGAGCCTTTTCGTGACAGGTTTCACGGAGCATTCTGATGACAAGTGTCAGTGAGCATTGTGATGACAAGTGTATTGAGAATTGTGATGACAAAGGTCATGGACCATTGTGATGAAAGGCATCATGGAGCATTGTGATGACAAGTGTTATGGAACATTATGATCACAAGGGTTTGGAGCATTGTGATGACAAACGTCATGGATCATTTTGATTTCAAGGAGCTTGGAGCATTGTGATGACAAGGGCATGAAGCAATGTGATCCCAAGTTTCATGGAGAATTGTGATGACAATGGAAATGGAGTATTGTGATGACAAGCGCATAGAGCATTGTAATGACAATGTCATTTAGCATTCTGCTGACAAATGCATGGAGCACTGTGATGACATGTGTCATGGAGCACTGTGATGACAAGCATCACGGAGCATTGTGATTACAGGGGTCATGTAGCATTGGGAAGACAAGGGCACGGATCATTGTGATGACAACGGTCATGAAGCACTGGGCTGAAAACGTTCATGGAGTGTGGTAATGACAGGGGTCATGGAGCATTGTGATGACTGGGGAATGGCGCATTATGATGACAAGAGTCCCGGATCATTGTGTTGTCAGGTGTCATGGAGTATTGTGATGACAGTGGTCATGGAGCATTGTGACAATATTGGCCATGGAGCATTGTGATGAGTAGGTCGTGGAGCATTGGGCTGAAAATGTTCATGGATTATTGTGATGACAGGGGTCATGGAGCATTGTGATGACAAGGGAATGGAGCATGGTGATGACAAGGTCCTGGAGCATTGTGATGAGAAGATCATGGAGACTTGTGATGACAAGTCTCATGGAGCATTCTGATGAAAAGGGGCATGGAGCCTTGTGATTACAGGGGTCTTGGAGCATTGCGATGAAAAGTGCATGGATCATTGTGATGAAAAAGGCATGGAGCCTTGTCATGACAGGGTTCCAGGAGCATACTGACGACAAGTGTCAGGGAGCATTGTGATGACAAGTGTATTGAGCATTGTGATGACAAAGATCATGGAGCATTGTGATGAGAAGACCATGGGTAATTGTGATGATGAGCGTCATGGGGTGTTGTGATGATAAGTGTTATGGAACATTGTGATCACAAGGTTTTGGAGAATTACGATGACAGAGGTCATGGAGAATATTGATTTCATTGTGATGACAATAGCCTGAAGCATGATGATGATGGGCATGGTGCATTGTGATGACAGGGTTCATGGAGCACTGAGATGAAAATGGGCATGGAGCATTGTGATTACAAGGGTCTTGGAGCATTGTGATGACAAGGGCATGGAACATTGTGATGAGAAGGCCATGGAACATTCTGATGACATGCGTCATGGAGCTTTGTCATGATAAGGGTATGGAGCATTGCTATTTCAGGGTTCTTGAGCAATGTGATGACAAGTGTCATGGAATTTTGTGATGACTAGGCCGAGAAACATGGTGATGGCAAGGGTCATGGTGCATTCTTATGACAGGTGTAATGGAGCATTTTGATGAGAAGGGCATGGAACATTGGTCTGAAATGTTTCATGGATTATTGTGATGAGAGTGGGCATGGAGATTTGTGATGACCAGAGCACGGAACACTGTGATACATGGGTCATGCAGGATTGTAATGACATGGGCATGGAGCACTGTGATGAGAATGGCATCGATCATTGTGATGACAAGTGTCATGGAGCTTTGTGATGACAAGGGAATGGAGCAATATGATGAGAGTGTTCATGGAGCATTGTGATGACAATGACATGGAGCACAGTGATGCCAAGGGTCATGGAGCTTTGTGATGACAAGTCATGGAGCATTTTGATGACAAGGGTGTGGCACATTGTGATGACAAGGGCATGGAGCTTTGTGATGACCACATCATGCAGTATTGTGAAGAGAGTTGTCAGGGAGCATTGTGATGAGATATGTAATGGCCCATTGTGATGACAATTGCATAGAGCATTGTGATGCCAAGTGTCATGGAGGATTCTGATGACAAAGGTAATGGAGCATTGTGATGACAATGGCTTTGAGCATTGTGATGACAAGGGTCAGGGTGCATTGTGCTGACAAGTGCATGGAAAATTGTGATGACAAGGGTCATGGAACATTCTGATGACAAGCTTGTGGAGTATTTTGATGACAATGGCAAGGAGCATTGTGATGAAAACGGCATGGGGCATTGTGATGAAGAAGGCATGGAGCCTTTTCATGACAAGTTTCAAGGAGCATTCTGACGACAAGTTTCTGGAAGCATTGTAATGACAAGTGTATTTAGAATTGTGATGACAATGGTCATGGAGCATTGTGATGAAAAGGCCATGGAGTATTGTGATGACAGGCATCATGGAGCGTTGTGATGACAAGTTTTATGGAACATAGTGATTACAAGGGTTTGGAGCATTGTGATGAGAGAGGTCCTGGATCATATTGATTTCAAGGAGCATGGAGCATTGTGATGACAAGGGCATGAAGCAATGAGATCCCAAGGTTCATGGAGGATTGTGATGACAATGGTAATGGAGTACTGTGATGACAAGTGCATAGAGCATTGTAATGACAAGGTTATGTAGCATTTGCTGACAAAGGCATGGAGCATTGTGATGACAGGTGTCATGGAGTACTGTGATGACAAGCGTCACGGAGCTTTGTGAATACAGCTGTCATGGAGCATTGGGATGACAAGGGCATGGTTCAATATGATGACAAGGGTCATGGAGCATTGGGCTGAAAATGTTCATGGAGTATTGTGATGACAGGGCTCATGGAGCATTGTGATGAATAGGGAATGGAGCATTTTGATGACAAGAGTTCCGTATCATTGTGTTGTCTGGTGTCATGGAGTGTTGTGATGACAGTGGTCATGGAGCATTGTGATGATATTGGCCATGGAGCATTGTTATGAGAAGGTTGTGGAGCATTGTGATTACAGGTGTCTTGATGCATTGTGATGAAATGGGCATGTATCATTGTGATGAAAAATGCATTGAGACTTGTCATGACAGGTTTCAAAAAGCATCCTGACGACAAGTGTCAGGGAGCATTGTGATGACAAGTGTATTGAGCATTTGATGACAAAGGTCATGGAGCATTGTGATGAGAAGTCCATGGATAACTGTGACGATGAGAGTCATGGAGTGTTGTGATGATAAGTCTTATGGAACATTATGATCAGAAGGGTTTGGAGCATTATGATGACAGAGGTCATGGAGAATTTAGATTTCATTGTGATGACAATAGCCTGAAACATTATGATGATGGGCATGGTGCATTGTGATTACAGGGTTAATGGAGCATTGAGATGAAAAGGGGCATGGAGCATTGTGATGACCGGGGTCTTGGAGCACTGTGATAACAAGGGCATGGAGCATTGTGATGAGAAGACCATGGAACATTCTGATGACATGCGTCATGGAGCACTGTGATGACAAGGGCATGGAGCATTGTGATAACAGGGGTCTTGGAGCATTGTGATGACATGGGTCATGGAGCATTGTGATGACATGCTGTTGAACAATGTGATGGCAGGTGTCATGGAGCATTGTTATGACAGAGGTAATGGAGCATTGTGATGAGAAGGGCATTGAGCTTTGGTCTAAAATATTTCATGGATTATTGTGATGAGAGTGGGCATGGAGAACTGGGATGACAAGGGCACGGAACACTGTGATGCATTGTTCATGGATGATTGTAATGACAGGGGCATGGATCATTGTGATGAGAAGGGCATCGAGCATTGTGATGACAAGTGTCATGGAGCTTTGTGATGACAAGGGCATGGAGCAATGTGATGAGAGTGTTCATGGAGCTTTGGTATGACAATGACATGGAGCATTGTGATGCCAATGGTCACGGAGATTTGTGATGACAAATAACAGCGAGCATTTTGATGACAATGGTGTGGTGCATTGTGATGATCAGGGCAGGGAGCATTTTGATGACAGGGTCATGCAGCAATTTGATGAAAATGTAATGGAATATTTTGAGGGCAGGGGTTATAGAACATTGTGATGTCAGGGGTCATGGAGCTTTGGGATGAAAAGGGTCATGGTGCATTTTGATGACAGGGGTTATGGAACATTGTGATGTCAGGGGTCATGGAACATTGTGATGATAAGGGTATGTAGCACTGTGATGACAGGTGTCATGGAACATTATGATTACTGGCGTGAGGGGTATTGTGATGACTAGTGATGGAACATTGTGATATCTCTGGTGAGAGAGCATTTGGATGAGAAGTGCATGGAGCATTGTGATTAAAAGGTTTATGGAGCATAGTGATTACAAGGTTGTGGACCGATGTGATGAAAAGCACGTGGCACATTGTGATGACAAGTGTCATGGAGCATTGTTCTGAAAAAGGCATGGAGCATTGTGATGACAATGGTCACGGAGCGTTGTGATGAAAAGTTCATGGAGCATTGTGGTTACAAAGGTCACAGAGCCTTGTGATGACATGGGCATGGACCGTTTTGATGACAAACGTTATGAAGCATTGTGATGACTGGATTCAGGAAGCATTGTGATGATAGGGGTCATGGAGCATTGTGATGACAAGGGCATGGAGCATTGTGGTGACAGGGGCATGGAGCATTGGTCTGACAACTTTCATAGATTATTGTGATGACAGTGGACATGGTGCATTGTAATGACAAGGGTATGGATCTTGGTGATGAGAAGGTCATGGAGTATTGTGAAGACAGGTGTCAGGGATCATTGTGATGCCATATGTCATGGTCCATTGCGATGATAATGGCATGGAGCATTGTGATGCTAAATGTAATGGAGGATTGTGATTACAAATAAAATGGAGCATTGTGATGACTAGGGCTTGGAGCAATATGATGACAAGGGCTATTGAGAATTTTATTCACAAAGTTGTGAAGCATTGTGATGACAAGGTCCTGGAGCTCTGTGATGAGAAATCCATGGAGCATTGTGATGACAAGTCTCATATAGCATACTGATGAAAAGGGGCATGGACCATTGTGATTACAGGAGTCTTGGAACATTGTGATGACAAAGGCACGGAGCATTGTGAAGAGAAGGCCAAAGAGCATTCTGAGGACATGCGTCTTTGAGCTTTGTGAAGACCAGCGCATGGAGTATTTTGATTACAGGGGTCTTGTAGCACTGTGATGAAAAGGGCATGGAACACTGTGATGAAAAATGCATGGAGCCTTGTCATGACAGGGTTCAAGGAGCATACTGACGACAAGTGTCAGGGAGCATTGTGATGACAACTGTATTGAGAACTGTGATGACAAAGGTCATGGAGCATTGTGATGACTGGAGTCACGGAGCATTGTGATGACAGGGTCATGGAGCATTGTGATGACAAGAGCATGGAACATTGTGATGACAGGGACATGGAGAGTTGGGGTGACAAGTTTCATAGATTATTGTGATGACAGTGGACATGGTGAATTGTGATGACAAGGGCATGGAGCATTGTGATGAGAAGGTCATGGAGCATTGTGAAAAGACTTGTCAGAGAGCATTGTGATGACATATGTCATGGTCCATTGCGATGACAATGGCAGGGAGCATTGTGATGCCAACTGTAATGGAGGATTGTGATGACAAATATAATGGAGCATTGTGATGACTAGGGCTTGGAGCATTATGATGAGAAGGGTCATTAAGAATTTTCATGACATGGTCGTGAAGCATTGTGATGACAAGCTCCTGGAGCATTATGATGAGAAAACCATGGAGCCCTGTGATGACTAGTCTCATGGAGCATACTGATGAAAAGGGGCAAGGAGCATTCTGATTACATGGTTCTTGGAACATTGTGATAACAAGGGCATGGAGCATTTTGATGACAAGTGCATGGAACATTGGTCTAATTAGTTTCATGAATTATTGTGATGACAGTTGGAATGGCGCATTGTGATGACAAGGGCATGGAGCATTGTGATGACCAGGTCATGCAGTATTGTGAAGAGAGGTGTCAGGGAGCATTGTGATGACATATGTAATGTCCCATTGTGATGACAATGTCATGGAGCATTGTGATGCCATGTGTCATGGAGGATTCTGATGACAAATGTAATGGAGCATTGTGATGACAATGGCTGGGAGCATTGTGATGACAAGGGTCAGGGAGCATTGTGCTGACAAGTGCATGAAGAATTGTGATGACAAGTGTCATGGAGCATTCTGATGACAAGCTTGTGGAGTATTTTGATGACAATGGCATGGATCATTGTGATGAAAACGACATGTGGCTTTGGGATGAAAAATGCATGGAGCGCTTTTGTTACAGGGTTCAATGAGCATTCTGACGACAAGTGTCAGGAAGCATTGTGATGACAATTGTATTGAGAATTGTGATGAGAAAGGTCATGGAGCAATGTGATGAAAAGGCCATGGAGTATTGTGATGACAGGCATCATGGAGCGTTGTGATGACAAGGGCATGAAGCAATGTGATCCCAAGGTTCATGGAGGATTGTGATGACAATTGTAATGAAGTATTTTGATGACAAGCGCATAGAGCATTGTAATGAGAAGGTCATGTAGCATTTTGCTGACAAAGGCACGGAGCATTGTGGTGACCGGTGTCATGAAGCATTGGGATGACAATGGCATAGATCATTGTGATGACAAGGGTCATGGAGCATTCGGCTGAAAAAGTTCATGGAGTATTTTGATGACATTTGTCATGGAGCATTGTGATATCAAGGGCATGGAGCATTGTGATGACAAGGGCATGGAGCATTGGTCTAATAAGATTCAGGGATTTTTGCGATGACAGTTGGAATGAAGCATTGTGATGACAAGGGCATGGAGCATTGTGATGACAAGAGTCCCGGATCATTGTGTTGTCAGGTGTCATGGAGTGTTGTGATGACAGTGGTCATGGAGCATCGTGATGATATTGGTCAGGGAGTATTGTGATGAGAATGTCATGGAGCACTGGGCTGAAAATATTCATGGAGTATTGTGATGAAAGGGGTCATGGAGCACTGTGATGAAAAGGGCATGGATCATTGTGAT
The DNA here is from genome assembly GCF_964341445.2 of Mesoplodon mirus. Classification (NCBI taxonomy): domain Eukaryota; kingdom Metazoa; phylum Chordata; class Mammalia; order Artiodactyla; family Ziphiidae; genus Mesoplodon; species Mesoplodon mirus. The sequence goes on from NW_028294689.1 coordinate 8,950, forward strand.
GAAAAAGGCATGGATCCTTGTCATGACAGGTTTCAAGGAGCATACTGACGACAAGTGTCAAGGAGCATTGTGATGACAAAGATCATGGCGCATTGTGATGACAAGACCATGGATAACTGTGATGATGAGCGTCATGGAGTGTTGTGATTATAAGTGTTATGGAACATTGTGATCACAAGGGGTTGGAGCATTATGATGACAGCGTTCATGGAGAATTTCGATTTCATTGTAATGCCAATAGCCTGAAGAATTATGATGATGGGCATGGTGCATTGTGATGGCAGTGTTAATGGAGCATGCAGATGAAAAATGCATGGAGCATTGTGATTACAGGGTTCTTGGAGCATTGTGATGACAAGGGCATGGAGCATTGTGAGGAGAAGGCCATGGAACCTTCTGATGATATGCGTCATGGAGCTTTGTGATGACAAGGGCATGGAGCATTTTGATTACAGGTGTCTTGGAGCATTGTGATGACATGGGTCATGGAGCCTTGTGATGACAAGACCGTGGAACATTGTGATCTCAGGGGTCATGGAGCATTGTTATGACAGAGTAAATGGAGCATTGTGATGAGAAGGGCATTGAGCATTTGTCTGAAATATTTCATGGATTATTGTGATGAGAGTGGGCATGAAGCATTCTGATGACAAGGGCACGGAACACTGTGATACATGGGTCATGGAGGATTGTAAGGACAAGCGCATGGAGCAATGTGATGAGAGAGTTCATGGAGCATTGTGATGACAATGACATGGAGCATTGTGAGGAGAAGGCCATGGAGCATTCCGATTACATGCATCAGGTAGCTTTGTGCTGACAAAGGCTAGGAGCATTGTGATTACAGGGGTCTTGGAACATTGTGATGAAAAGGGCATGGATCATTGTGATGAAAAAGGCATGGAGCCTTGTCATGACAGGGTTCAAGGAGCATACTGACAAGTGTCAGGGAGCATTGTGATGACAAGTGTATTGAGCATTGTGATGACAAAGATCATGGATAATTGTGATGATGATCGTCATGGGGTGTTGTGATGATAAGTGTTATGGAACATTATGATCACAATGGTTGGGAGCATTTTGATGAGAGAGGTCATGGAGAATTTTGATTTCATTGTAATGATAATAGCCTGAAGCATTATGATAAAGGGCATGGTGCATTGTGATGACAGTGTTCATGGAAAATTGAGGTGATAAAGGGCATGGAGCATTGTGATTTAAGGGGTCTTGGAGCATTGTGATGACAAGCGCATAGAGCATTGTAATGACAAGGTCATGTAGAATTTTGCTGAAGAAGGCATGGAGCACTGTGATGACAGGTGTCATGGAGCACTGTGATGACATGTGTCACGGATCATTGTGAATACAGGGGTCATGGAGCATTTGGATGACAAGATCATGGATCATTGTGATGAAAAGGGTCATGGAGCACTGCCCTGAAAATGTTCATGGAGTATTGTGATGAGAGGAGTCATGGAGCCTTGTGATGACAGATGTCATGGAGAGTTTTGATTTAATTGCACTGACAATAGCCGGAAGCATTATGGTGATTGGCATGATGCATTGTGATGACAGGGTTCATGGAGCATTGAGATGAAAAGGGGCAAGGAGCATTGTGATTACAGGGGTCTTGGAGCACTGTGATGACAAGGGCATGCCTCATTTTGATAAGCGGGCCATGGAACATTCTGATGACATGTGTCATGGAGCTTTGTGATGACAAGGGCATGGAGAATTGTGATTACAGGGGTCTTGGATCATTGTGATGACAATTGTCATGGAGCCTTGTGATGACAAGGCCGTGGAACATTGTGATGGCAGGGGTCATGGATCATTGTTATGACCGGGGTAATGGAGCACTGTGATGAGAAGGGCATGGATCATTGAGATTACAATGTTTATGGAGCATTGCGATGACAAATTTGTGGACCGTTTTGATGAAAAGCGCGTGGCACATTTTGATGACAAGGGTCATGGAGTATTTTTCTGACAAAGGCACTGAACATTGTGATGACAAGTTCATGGAGCATTGTCGTAACAAATGTAACAGATCCTTGTGATGATGCGGGCATGGACCATTGTGATGACCAATGTTATGAAGCATTGTGATGACGGGAGTCACAGAGCATTGTGATGACAGGGGTCATGAAGCTCTCTGATGACAAGGACAAGGAGCATTGTGCTTAGAAAGGCATAGAGCATTGTGATGACAAGGGTCAAAGAGCATTGTGATAAAAATTTAATGGAACATTGTGGTTAAAATGGTCACAGAGACTGTTGATGATGAGGGCATGGACCATTGTGATGACAAAGTTCATGAAGCATTGTGATGACTTGAGTCACGGAGCATTGTGATAACAGGGGTCATGGAGCATTGTGATAACCAGGGCATGGAGCATTGTGAAGACAAGGGCATGGAGCATTGGTCTAATATGTTTCATGGATTATTGTGATGACAGTTGGAATGGCATATTGTGATGAGAAGGACATGGAGCATTGTGATGACCAGGCCTTGAAGTATTTTGAAGACAGGTGTCAGGGTGCATCGTGATGACATATGTAATGGCCCATTGTGATGACAATGGCATGGAGCATTTTGATGCCAAGTGTCATGGAGGATTCTGATGACAAAGGTAATGGAGCATTGTGATGACAATGGCTTGGAGCATTGTGATGACAAGGGTCATGGAGCATTGGGCTGAAAATATTCATGGAGTATTGTGATGACAGGGGTCATGGAGCATTGCGATGACAGATGTCATTGAGAATTTTGATTTCATTGTGCTGACAATAGCTGGAAGCATTATTATGATTGGCATGATGCATTGTGATGACAGGGTTCATGGAGCATTGAGATGAAAAGGGGCATGGAGCATTGTGATTACAGGGGTCTTTGAGCATTGTGATGACAAGGGAATGGAGCATTTTGATGAGAAGGCCATGGAACTTTGTAATGACATGTGTCATGGAGCTTTGTGATGACAAGGGCATGGAGCATTGTGATGACAAGTGTCATCGAGCCTTCTGATGACAAGGCCGTGGAACATTGTGATGGCAGGGGTCATGGAGCATTATTATGACAGGGGTAATGGAGCATTGTGATGAGAAGGACATGGAGCATTGTGATTACAAGTTTTATGGAGCATTTTGATGACAAATTTGTGGACCGTTGGGATGAAAAGTGCGTGGCACATTGTGATGACAAGTGTCATGGAGCATTTTTCTGACAAAGGCATGGAGCATTGTGATGACAAAGGTCACGGAGCATTGTGATGAAAAGTTCAAGGAGCATTGTGGTTACAATGGTAACAGAGCCTTGTGATGACGCGGGTATAGACCATTGTGATGACAAATGTTATGAAGAATTGTGATGACTGGAGTCACGGAAGAATGTGATGACAGGGGTCATGGAGCATTGTGATGAAAAGGGCATGGAGCATTGTGCTGAGAAAGGCATAGAGCATTGTGATGACAAGGGTCAAAGAGCATTGTGAGGAAATGTTCATGGAGCATTGTGGTTAAAAAGGTCACAAAGACTGTTGATGATGAGGGCATGGACCATTGTGATGACAAAGGTCATGGAGCATTGTGATGACTGGAGTCACGGAGCATAGTGATGACTGGAGTCAAGGAGCATTGTGATGACTGGGGTCATGGAACTTTGTGATAACAAGGGCATGGAGCATTGAGATGACAAGGGCATGGAGCATTGGTCTAATATGTTTCATGGATTATTGCGATGACAGTTGGAATGGCACATTGTGATGACTAGGGCATGGAGCATTGTGATGACCAGTTCTTGCAATATTGTGAAGATAGGTGTCAGGGAGCATTGTGATGACATATGTAATGGCCCATTGTGATGACAATGGCATGGAGCATTGTGATGCCAAGTGTCATGGAGAATTCTCATGACAAATGTAATGGAGCATTGTGATGACAATGGCTTGGAGCATTGTGATGAGAAGGGTCAGGGAACACTGTGCTGAAAAGTGCATGGAGAATTGTGATGACAAGGGTCATGGAGCATTCTGATGACAAGCTTGTCGAGTATTTTGATGACAATGGCATGGAGCATTGTGATGAAAATGGCATGGGGATTTGTGATAAAATGTCATGCAGCCTTTCGTGACAGGTTTCAAGGAGCATGCTGACGACAAGTGTCAGGGAGCATTGTGATGACAAGTGTATTGAGAATTGTGATGACAAAGGTCATGGATCATTGTGATGAAAAGGGCATGGAGTAATGTTGTGACAGGCATCATGGAGCGTTGTGATGACAAGTGTTATGGAACATTGTGATCACAAGGGTTTGGAGCATTGTGATGACAGAAGTCATGGATCATTTTGATTTCAAAGAGCATGGAGCATTGTGATGACAAGGGCATGAAGCAATGTGATCCGTAGGTTCATGGAGGATTGTGATGACATGGTAATGGAGTATTGTGATGACAAGCGCCTACAGCATTGTAATGACAAGGTAATGTAGCATTTTGCTGACAAAGGCATGGAGCATTGTGATGACAGGTGTCATGCAGCACTGTGATGACAAGCGTCACGGAACATTGTGAATACAGGGGTCATGGAGCATTGGGATGACAAGGGCATGGATGATTGTGATGACAAGTGTCATGGAGGATTGGGCTGGAAATGTTCATGGAGTATTGTGATGACAGGGGTCATGGAGCATTATGATGACAGAGGTCATGGAGAATTTTGATTTCATTGTGCTGACAATAGCTGGAAGCATTATGATGATGGGCATGATGCATTGTGATGATAGGTTTCATGGACCTTTGAGTTGAAAAGAGGCATGGAGCATTGTGATTACAGGGGTCTGGGAGCATTGTGATGACAAGGGCATAGAGCATTTTGATGAGAAGACCATGGAACATTCTGATGACATGTGTCATGGAGCTTTGTGATGACAAGGGCATGGAGCATTGTGAGTACAGGGGTTTTGGAGCATTGTGATGACAAGGGTCATGGAGCATTGTTATGACAGGTATAATGCAGCATTTTGATGAGAACGGCATGGAGCATTGTGATTAGAAAGTTTATGGAGCATTGCACTGACAAATTTGTGGACCGTTGGGATGAAAAGCGTGTGGCACATTGTGATGACAAGTGTCATGGAGCATTTTTCTGACAAAGGCATGGAGCATTGTGATGACAAGGGTCTCGGAGCATTGTGATGAAAAGTTCATGGAACACTGTGGTTACAAAGGTAACAGAGCCTTTTGATGACGCGAGCATTGACCATTGTGATGACAAATGATATGAAGAATTGTGATGACTGGAGTCACAGAGCATTGTGATGACAGGGGTCATGGAGCAATGTGATGACAAGGGCCTGGAGCATTGTCCTGAGAAAGGCATACATCATTGTGATGACAAGTGTCAAAGAGCATTGTGATGAAATGTTCATGGAGCATTGTGCTTAAAAAGGTCACAGAGACTGTTGATGATGAGGGCATAGACCATTTTGATGACAAAGGTCATGGAGCATTGTGATGACTGGAATCACGGAGCATTGTGATGACAGGGGTAATGGAACATTGTGATAACAAGGGCATGGAGCATTGTGATGACAAGGGCATGGAGCATAGGTCTAATATTTTCATGGAGTATTGCGATGAGAGTTGGAATGGTGCATTGTGATGACAAGGGCATGGAGCATTGTGATGACCATGTCTTGCTGTATTGAGAAGAGAGGTGTCAGGGAGCACTGTGATGACATATGTAATGGCCCATTGTGATAACAACGGCCTGGAGCATTGTGATGCCAAGTTTCATGGAGGATTCTGATGATAAAGTTAATGGAGCATTGTGATGACATGGGTCAGTGATCATTGTGCTGACAAGTGCATGGAGAATTGTGGTGACAAGGGTCATGGAGCATTCTGATGACTAGCTTGTGGAGTATCTTGATGACAATGGCATGGAGCATTGTGATGAAAATGGCATGGGGCTTTTTGATGAAAAATGCATGGAGCATTTTCATGACAGGGTTCAAGGATCATTCTGACGACAAGTGTTAGGGAGCATTGTGATGAAAAGTGTATTGAGAATTGTGATGACAAAGGTCATGGAGCATTGTGATGAAAAGGGCATGGAGTATTGTGATGGCAGGTATCATGGAGCGTTGTGATGACAAGTGTTATGGAACATTGTGATTCCAAGTGTTTGTAGCATGGTGAAGACAGAGGTCATGGATCATTTTGATTTCAAGGAGCATGGAGCATTGTGATGACAAGGTCCTGGAGCATTGTGATGAGAAAACCATGGAGCCTTGTGATGACAAATCTCATGGAGCATACTGATGAAAAGGGGCATGGAGCATTCTGATTACAGGAGTTTGGAACATTGTGATAACTAGGGCATGGAGCATTGTGATGAAAAAGGCATGCAGCATTGGTCTAATAAGTTTCATGGATTATTGTGATGAAAGTTGGAATGGCGCATTGTGATGACAAGGGCATGGAGCATTGTAGTGACCAGGTCATGCAATATTGTGAAGAGAGCTGTCAGGGAGCATTGTGATGAAATATGTAATGGCCCATTGAGATGACAATGGCATGGAGCATTGTGATGCCAAGTGTCATGGAGGATTCTGATGACAAAAGTAATGGAGCATTGTGATGACAAGGGCATGGAGCATTGTGATGACAAACGTCAGGGTGCATTGTGCTGACAAGTGGTTGGAGAATTGTGATGACATGGGTCATGGAGCATTCTGATGACAAGCTTGTGGAGTATTTTGATGACAATGGCATGGAGCATTGTGATGAAAATGGCATTGGGCCTTGTGATGAAAAATGCATGGAGCCTTTTCATAACAGGGTTCAAGGAGCATTCTGATGACAAGTGTCACGGAGCTTTGTGATGACAAGTGTATTGAGAATTGTGATGACAAAGGTCATAGAGCATTGTGATGAAAAGAGCATGGATTATTGTGATGGCAGGCATCATGGAGCGCTGTGATGACAAGTGTTATGGAACATTGTGATCACAAGGGTTTGGAGCATTGTGAAGACAGAGCTCATGGATCATTTTGATTTCAAGGAGCATGGAGCATTGTGGTGACAAGGGCATGAAGCAATGTGATCCCAAGGTTCATGGAGGACTGTGATGACAATGGGAATGGAATATTTTGATGACAAGCACATAGAGCATTGCAATGACAAGGTCAGGTAGTATTTTGCTGACAAAGGCATGGAGCATTGTTATGACAGGTGTCATGGAACACTGTGAATACAGGGGTCATGGCGCATTGGGATGACAAAGTCATGGATGATTGTGATGACAAGAGTCATGGAGAATTGGGCTGAAAATGTTCATGGAGTATTGTGATGACAGGGTTCATGGAGCATTGTGATGAGTAGGGAATGGAGCATTGTGATGACAAGAGTCCCGGATCATTGTGTTGTCAGGTGTGATGGAGTGTTGTGATGACAGTGGTCATGGATCATTTTGATGATATTTTTCATGGAGCATTGTGATGAGAATTTCATGGAGCATTGGGCTGAAAATGTTCATGGAGTATTGTGATGACAGGTGTCATGGAGCATTGTGATGACAAGGGAATGGAGCATGGTGATGACAATGTCCTGTAGCATTGTGATGATAAGAACATGGAGACTTGTGATGACAAATCTCATGGAGCATTCTGATGAAAAGGGGCATGGAGCATTGTGATTTCATGAGTCTTGGAGCATTTTGATGACAAGGGCATGGAGCATTGAGAGGGGAAGGCCATGGAGCATTCTGATGACATGTGTCATGGAGTATTGTGATGAAAAGGGCATGAAGTATTGTGATGACAAGGGTCATGGAGCCTTGTGATGACAAGGCCGTGGAACACTGTGATGTCAGGGGTCATGGAGCATTGTTATGACAGAGGTAATGGAGCATTGTGATGAGAAGGGAATGGAGCATTTTGATGACCAGGTCATGCAGTATTGTAAAAAGTGGTGTCACGGAACATTGTGATGACATATGTATTGGCCCATTGTGATGACAATGGCATGGAGCATTGTGATGCCAAGTGTCATGGAGGATTCTGATGACAAATTTAATGGAGCATTGTGATGACAATGGCTTGGAGCATAGTGATGACAAGGTTCAGGGAGCATTGTGCTGATAAGTGCATGGAGAATTGTGATGAAAGGGGTCATGGAGCATTCTGATGACAAGCTTGTGGAGTATTTTGATGACAATAGCATGGAGCATTGTGATGAAAACGGCATGGGGCTTTGTGATGAAAAAGGCATGGAGTCTTTTCGTGACAGGGTTCAAGGAGCATTCTGACGACAAGTGTCAGGGAACATTGTGATGACAAGTGTATTGAGAATTGTGATGACAAATGTCATGGAGAATTGTGATGAAAAGGTCATGAAGTATTGTGATGACAGGCATCATGGAGCGTTGTGATGAATGGTTTTATGGAACATTGTGATCAGAAGGGATTTGAGCATTTTGATGACAGAGGTCATGGATCATTGTGATTTCAAGGAGCATGTAGCATTGTGAAGACAAGGGCATGAAGCAATGTGATCCCAAGTTTCATGGAGTAGAGTGATGACAATGGTAATGGAGTATTGTGATGACAAGCGCATAGAGCATTGTAATGACAAGGTCATGTAGCATTTTGCTGACAAAGGCATGGAGCATTGTGATGTCATGTGTCATGGAGCACTGTGATGACAAGCGTCACGAAGCATTGTGAATACAGGGGTCATGGAGCATTGGGATGACAAGGGCATGGATCATTGTGATGACAAGGGTCATGAAGTATTGGGCTGAAAATGTTCATGGAGTATTGTGATGACAGGGGTCATGGAGCATTGCGATGACGGATGTCATTGAGAATTTTGATTTCATTGTGCTGACAATAGCTGGAAGCATTATTATGATTGGCATGATGCATTTTGATGACAGGGTTCATGGAGCATTGAGATGAAAAGGGGCATGGAACATTGTGATTACAGGGGTCTTTGAGCATTGTGATGACAAGGGAATGGAGCATTTTGATGAGAAGGCCATGGAACTTTGTAATGACATGTGTCATGGAGCTTTGTGATGACAAGGGCATGGAGCATTGTGATGACAAGTGTCATCGAGCCTTCTGATGACAAGGCCGTGGAACATTGCGATGGCAGGGGTCATGGAGCATTATTATGACAGGGGTAATGGAGCATTGTGATGAGAAGGACATGGAGCATTGTGATTACAAGTTTTATGGAGCATTTTGATGACAAATTTGTGGACCGTTGGGATGAAAAGTGCGTGGCACATTGTGATGACAAGTGTCATGGAGCATTTTTCTGACAAAGGCATGGAGCATTGTGATGACAAAGGTCACGGAGCATTGTGATGAAAAGTTCAAGGAGCATTGTGGTTACAATGGTAACAGAGCCTTGTGATGACACGGGTATAGACCATTGTGATGACAAATGTTATGAAGAATTGTGATGACTGGAGTCACGGAACAATGTGATGACAGGGGTCATGGAGCATTGTGATGAAAAGGGCATGGAGCATTGTGGTTACAATGGTAACTGAGCCTTGTGATGACGCGGGTATAGACCATTGTGATGACAAATGTTTTGAAGAATTGTGATGACTGGAGTCACGGAACAATGTGATGACAGGGGTCATGGAGCATTGTGATGAAAAGGGCATGGAGCACTGTGCTGAGAAAGTCATAGAGCATTGTGATGACAAGGGTCAAAAAGCATTGTGATGAAATGTTCATGGAGCATTGTGGTTAAAAAGGTCACAAAGACTGTTGATGATGAGGGCATGGATCATTGTGATGACAAAGGTCATGGAGCATTGTGATGACTGGAGTCACGGAGCATTGTGATGACTGGAGTCAAGGAGCATTGTGATGACTGGGGTCATGGAACTTTGTGATAACAAGGGCATGGAGCATTGTGATGACAAGGGCATGGAGCATTGGTCTAATATGTTTCATGGATTATTGCAATGACAGTTGGAATTGCGCATTGTGATGACTAGGGCATGGAGCATTGTGATGACCAGTTCTTGCAATATTGTGAAGATAGGTGTCAGGGAGCATTGTGATGACATATGTAATGGCCCATTGTGATGACAATGGCATGGAGCATTGTGATGCCAAGTGTCATGGAGAATTCTCATGACAAATGTAATGGAGCATTGTGATGACAATGGCTTGGAGCATTGTGATGAGAAGGGTCAGGGAACACTGTGCTGACAAGTGCATGGAGAATTGTGATGACAAGGGTCATGGAGCATTCTGATGACAAGCTTGTCGAGTATTTTGATGACAATGGCATGGAGCATTGTGATGAAAATGGCATGGGGCTTTGTGATAAAATGTCATGCAGCCTTTCGTGACAGGTTTCAAGGAGCATGCTGACGAGAAGTGTCAGGGAGCATTGTGATGACAAGTGTATTGAGAATTGTGATGACAAAGGTCATGGATCATTGTGATGAAAAGGGCATGGAGTAATGTTGTGACAGGCATCATGGAGCGTTGTGATGACAAGTGTTATGGAACATTGTGATCAGAAGGGTTTGGATCATTGTGATGACAGAAGTCATGGATCATTTTGATTTCAAAGAGCATGGAGCATTGTGATAACAAGGGCATAAAGCTATGTGATCCCAAGGTTCATGGAGGAATGTGATGACATGGTAATGGAGTATTGTGATGACAAGCGCCTAGAGCATTGTAATGACAAGGTCATGTAGCATTTTGCTGACAAAGGCATGGAGCATTGTGATGACAGGTGTCATGCAGCACTGTGATGACAAGCGTCACGGAACATTGTGAATACAGGGGTCATGGAGCATTGGGATGACAAGGGCATGGATGATTGTGATGACAAGTGTCATGGAGGATTGGGCTGAAAATGTTCATGGAGTATTTTGATGACAGTGGTCATGAAGCATTGTGCTGATAAGGGGATGTATCATTGTGATGACAGGTGTCATGGAACATTGTGATAACAGTGTTAAGGGAGGATTGTGATGACTAGTGATGGAACATTGTGATATCCCATGTGAGAGAGCATTTGGATGAGAAGCGCATGGAGAATTGTGATTACAAGCTTTATGGAGCATAGCAATGACAAGGTTGTGTATCATTGTGATGAAAAGCGCATGGCCCAATGTGATGACAAGGGTTATGGAGCATTGTTCTGACAAAGGCATGGAGCATTGTGATGACAAGTGTCACGGAGCATTGTGATGAAAATTTCATGGACCCTTGTGGTTACAAAGGTCACAGAGCCTTGTTATGACACAGGAATAGACCGTTGTGATGACAAACGTTATGAAGCACTGTGATGACTGGATTCACGGAGCATTGTGATGACAGGGGTCATGGAGCATTGTGATGACAAGGGCATGGAACATTGTGATGAATAGGGCATGGAGCATTTTGATGAAAGGGGCATGGAGATTTGGTCTGACAAGTTTCATAGATTATTGTGATGACAGTGGGCATGTAGCATTGTGATGACAAGGACATGGAGCATTTTGATGACAAGGGCATGGAGTATTGTTAAGACGTGTCAGGGAGCATTGTGATGACATATGTCATGGTCCATTGTGATGACAATGGCATGGAGCATTGGTCTAATAACTTTCATGGATTATTGTGATGACAGTTGAAATGGCGCATTGTGATGACAAGGTCATGGAGCATTTTGATGACCAGGTCATGCAGTATTGTGAAGAGAGGTGTCAGGGAGCATTGTGATGACATATGTAATGGCCGATTGTGATGACAATGGCATGGAGCATTGTGATGCCAAGTGTCATGGAGGATTCTGAGGACAAAGGTAATGGAGCATTGTGATGACAATGGCTTGGAGCATTGTGATGACAAGGGTCAGGGAGCATTGTGCTGACAAGTGCATGGAGAATTGTGATGACAAGGGTCATGGAGCATTCTGATGACAATCTTTTGGAGTGTTTTGATGTCAACGGCATGGTGCATTGTGATGAAAATGGCATGGGGCTTTGTGATGAAAAAAGCATGTAGCCTTTTCGTGACAGGGTTCAAGGAGCATTCTGATGACAAGTGTCAGGGGGCATTGTGATGACAAGTGTATTGAGAATTGTGATGACAAAGGTCATGGAACATTGTGATGAAAATGGCATGGAGTATTGTGATGACAGGCATCATGGAGCGTTGTGATGACAAGTGTTATGGAACACTGGAATCACAAGTGTTTGGAGCATTGCGATGACAGAGGTCATGGATCATTTTGATTTCTAGTTGCATGGTGCATTGTGATGACAAGGGCATGAAGCAATGTGATCACAAGTTTCATGGAGTATTGTGATGAAAATGGTAATGGAGTATTGTGATGACAAGCACATAGAGCATTGTAATGAAAAGGTCATGTAGCATTTTGCTGACAAAGGCATGGAGCACTGTGATGACAGGTGTCATGGAGCAGTGTGATGACAAGCGTCACGGAGCATTGTGAATACAGGGGTCATGGAGCATTGGGATGACAAGGTCATGGATCATTGTGATGACAAGAATCATGGAGCATTGGGCTGAAAATGTTCATGGAGTATTGTGATGACATGTGTCATGGAGCATTGTGCTGACAAGCGCATGGAGCATTGTGATGACCAGGGTCATGGAGCATTGTGCTGAGAAAGGCATAGAGCATTGTGATGACAAGGGTCAAAGAGCAGTGTGATGAAAAGTTCATGGTGCACTGTGGTTAAAAAGGTCACAGAGACTGTTGATGACGAGGGCATGGACCATTGTGATGACAAAAGTCATGAAGCATTGTGATGACTGGAGTCACGGAGCATTGTGATGACAGGGGCCGTGGAACATTGTGATAACAAGGACATGGAACATTGTGATGACAAGGGCATGGAACATTGGTCTAGTAAGCTTCATGGATTATTGCGATGACAGTTGGAATGGCGCATTGTGATGACAAGGGCATGGAGCATTGTGATGACCAGGTCATGCAGTACTGTGAAGACAGGTGTCAGGGAGCAATTTGATGACATATGTAATGGCCCATTGTGATGACATTGGCATGGAGCATTGTGATGCCAAGTGACATGGAGGATTCAGATGACAAAGGTAATGGAGCACAGTGATGACAATGGCTTGGAACATCGTGATGACAAGGGTCAGGGAGCATTGTGCTGACAAGTGCATGGAGAATTGTGATGACAAAGGTCATAGAGCATTTTGATGACAGGGCTTATGGAACATTGTGATGTCCCCGGTCATGGAACATTGTGATGATAAGGGGATGTAGCATTGTGATGAAAGTGTCATGGAACATTGTGATTCCATGGTTGAGGGAGTATTGTGACGACTAGTGAAGGAACATTGTGATATCTCTGGTGAGAGAGCATTTTGATGAGAAGTGCATGGAACATTGTGTTTACAATGTTTATGGAGCATTGCAATGATAAGGTTGTGGACCGTTGTGATGAAATGCGCGTGGCACACTGTGATGACAATGGTCATGGAGCATTGATCTGACAAAGACATGGAGAATTGTGATGACAAGGGTCGCAGAGAATTATGATGAAAAGTTCATGGAGCATTGTGATTACAAAGGTCACAGAGCCTTGGGATGACGCTGGCAAGGACAATTGTGATGACAAACGTTATGAAGCATTGTGAGGACTGGAATCACGGAGCATTGTGATGACAGGTGTCATGGAGCATTGTGATGACAAGGGCCTGGAGCATTGTGAGGAGAAGGACAAGGAGCATTCTGAAGACATACGTCATTGAGCTTTGTGATGACAAGGGCATGGAGCTTTGTGATTACATGGGTCTTGAAGCATTGTAATGAAAAGTGCATGGATCATTGTGATAAAAAAGGCATGGAGCCTTGTCATGACAGGGTTCAAGGAGCATACAGACAACAAGGGTCAGGGAGCATATTGATGACAAGTGTATTGATCATTGTGATGACAAAGGTCATGGAGCATTGTGATGAGAAGACCATGGATAATTGTGATGATGAGCTTCATGGGGCATTGTGATGACAAGTGTTATGGAATATTGTGATCACAAGGGTTTGGAGCATTGTTATGTCAGATGTCATGGAGCCTTTTGATTTCATTGTGATGACAATAGCATGAAGCATTATGATGATGGGCATGGTGCATTGTGATGACAGTGTTCATGGATCATTGAGATGAAAACGGGCATGGAGCATTGTGACTACAGGGTTCTTGTAGCATTGTGATGAGAAGGGTCATGGAGCCTTGTGATTACAAGGCCATGGAACATCGTGATTACAGGGTTCATGGAGCATTGTTATGACAGGGGTAATGGAACATTGTGATGGCAAGGGCATGGAGCATTGTGATGAGAAGGCCATGGAGCATTCTGATGACTTGTGTCATGGAGGTTTGTGATGACAAGGACATGGAGCAATGTGATGAGAACCTTCATGGTGCATTGTGATAACAATGACATGGAGCATTGTGATGCCAAGGGTCATGGATCTTTGTGATGACAAAGGTCATGGAGCATTTTGTTGACAAGAGCATTGTGCATTGTGATGAGAAGGGTAGGGAGCACTGTGATGACAGGATCATGGAGCAATTTGATGAAAAGGGTCATGGAACATTTTGATGACAGATGTTATGGAACATTGTGATGCCAGGGGTCATCGAACATTGTGATGATAAGTGCATGTAGCAATGTGATGACAGGAGTCATGGAACATTGTGATGACAGGGGTGAGGGAGTATTGTGACAAATAGTGATGTACCATTGTGATATCAGTGGTGAGAGAGCATTTTGATGAGAAGTGCATGGAGTATTGTGATGACAACGGTCAAAGAGCATTTTGATGAAAAGGTCATGTAGCATTGTGGTTAAAAATGTCACAGAGACTGTTGATGATGAGGGCATGGACCATTGTGATGACAAAGGTCATGAAGCATTGTGATAAAAAGGGCATGGAGCACTGTGATGACAAGGGCATGGAACATTAGTCTAATAAGTTCCATGGATTGTTGCGATGACAGTTCGAATGGCACACTGTGATGACAAGGGCATGGAGCATTGTGATGACCAGGTCATGCAGTATTGTGAAGAGGGGTGTCAGGGAGCATTGTGATGATATATGTAATGGCCCATTGTGATGACAATGGCATGGAGCATTGGGATGCCAAGTGTCATGGAGGATTCTGATGACAAAGGTTATGGAACACTGTGATGACAATGGCTTGGAGCATTGTGATGACATGGGACAGGGAGCATTGTGATGACATGTGTCATGGAGCAATGTGATGACAAGGGCATGGAGCATTGTGATGACAAGTGCATGGAGCATTGTGATGACAAGTGCATGGAACATTGCAATTTCAAGTGCATGGAGAATTGTGATGACAAGAGCATGTAATATTTTGATGAGAAGTGTCATGTAGCATTGTGATGACATGGACGTGGAGAATTGTGATGACAAGGTACATGGAGCTTTGTGATAACCAGGGCATGGAGCATTGTGATGACAGGGGTCATGGAGCATTATTATGACAAGGCCATGGTGCATTCTGACATAAGATATCACTTATGAAGGGAATGTAAACATGGCTACATATGAACTGAATTAGGGAAGAGAACAGAGTCTCAGATTTAGAAAACACTCTAATGCTTGCTTAAGGGGAAAGACAGGTGGGGAGATGCACAAAACAAAAGTTTGATATTAGCACAGGTACCGTTCCATAATCCAAAAAGAGAAGAGACAAGCCCTACTCCTTCCTCAGTAAACGGAACTCAACATCCTTATTCCCTGCAGAGAAATATATCTGACTAGTAAGAATTTTAAAACCTATGTATTGATATGTCTCCGTAAGGGAACCAAGTGTGTCTAGAACGACATAAACATGGCAGTGAGAATCAGCTCAAACCCAATATAAAAATGAATTTCAAAACAAAACATAAAAATAGTAAAATTCTTACACAATACCTTCAGGGGTTCTGATGAAACCTGGAATGACCGTATCTACAATGACAGCTGGATGTGGCATAACGCTGGTCACTTGGGACTGAGAGGATTGGTGAGACTGGGTGAAAAAATGCAGACCCTTTAAAGCAATAATGCTTGCCACGCATTCCATGGTTTCCAACTCTCCAAGTAGAAGGGAATATCAATACAGTTATACCATGTATGGGAACCTAGAGAATGGAAACCATCTGATGGTGAAAGGTTTCTAAAACTCTACTACTTTTTTCTCTCCTTGTGCTCCACTTTGACATTCCAACTGCTTTACTATCAATCTCCCAACTTGGAGAGTCAGGCCCTATAACCTCCTGGTTCGCACAGCTGGCAAACTGAGCAGAGTATATAAGGGAAGAGAGAGAACCAATGAGAGAGTAGCTGTAGGCATTTGGACGGCCACATTTCACTCTAATTACCCGTCACAAAGAGGAATTAACCAAAGACACAGCCTGGCCCCCCCAGAACCAGTATAGGTCCAGAAGCAAAACTGTGGATTTGCGGTCAGCTCACAAAAACGCAGGTTATAAAATGGAGCTCAGGGCCACAGCAATTCACTAACCTGCAGAGTTATAAAGGACTACTCTCTTCCAAAAATCTGTTGAGGAAAAGCCACGAGGCGGAAGTGAAAATGAGGCAGAATGGCATGAAACAGATTTCAAGAGGTACATTGGAATCGCCTTTAAAAACAGGAAAAGCATCACAACTTCGAAAATAATGGAAATGGCCATAAAGGGCATATGGGGTTTCATGTGAATATATTCAGGAGAAAACGCATATGCCCTTTTCAGCAAAGCAAGCAAGCGGGCAATGTAAATCTGCACTAAAAAGAAGTGTCACTTCCCACCAGCCAAAAGGGAAATCCGCAAAATGTGAAAAAAACAGACAGGCAAGACAGGAACTGGGGAAAATGGAGCCTTGATATGCTGATGGGCGGGATGTAAATTGCCAACTGCCTCTCTGGAGGAGTGCACTGTGTTCCCTAAAACAAGTAAACAACAGAGCTACAGAGCCAAAGGCACTTCCAGTCTAGGTAATATAGCTTAGGAAAACTGAAAATTAATAAGACAGATCCACACCAAAATTCAGGGCTGCACTGTTGACAAAAACCTCAACATGGGTACACCTTAAATATCCCAGGAAAGACAAAAATAGTTCAAGAAATTGTGGTACTTACGTATGACAGAATATCCCTCAGCCATGAAATCAATGTCATAAGGCAAGTAGCAGCAAAACGAGTGGATTCAGGTACGATAATTCTAAGTGAAATAAGTCAAACAGAAAAAGAAAATTATCATAAGATATCAATGATGAAGATCCTGTAAACATGGCTACACATGAACTGAGATAGGAAAGAGAAGGGAGTCTCACATTTAGAAACCAAACTTATGCCTTCTTAAGGGGGAAGGAGAGGTGGGGTGATGCATAAAATCAGAGTTTGATATTAGTACAGGTACAGTTCCAAAAACCAAATAGAGAATAGACAAGACCTACACGTTCCTCAGTGAAAGGGACTCAACACCCCATATTCAACGCAGAGTAATATATCTTACTAGTAAGAATCTTAAAACCTATGTATTTATATGTCTCCATAAGGGAATCAAGTGTGTCTAGACTGGCATAAACATGGCAGTGAGAATCAGCTCAACCCACTATAAAAAGGAATTTCAAAAACAAAACAAAAAAACAGGGAAATTCCTTACAATTCCTTCAGGGTATCTGATGAAACCTGGAATGACCCTATCTACAATGACAGCTGGATGTGGCATAAGGCTGGACACTTTGGACTGAGAGGAATGTTGAGATTGGGTGAGCAAATGCAGACCCTTTAAAGCAATAATGAGTGGCACACATTCCATTCGTCCCAACTCTCCAGGTTGAAGGGAATATTACAACAGCTATAACATGTTCGGGAAATCTAGACAATGGACACACTGTGAATACGAAAGGTTTCTAAAACTCAACTAATAGTCCCTCTCCTGGTGCTAAGGTTTGACTTTCCAACTGCTTTACTATTAATCTCCCAACTTAGAGAGACAGCCCCTTGAAACTCCTGGTTCTCACAGGTTGCCAATTTCGCAGAGAATGAATGGGAAGAGGGAGAACCAATGAGAGAGTAGCTGTTAAGCATTTGGACTGCCAAATGTCACTCTAATTTTCCGGCAAGAAGAAGAATTAACAAAAGTCTCAGCCACCCACCGAAAACCAGTATAGGTCCAGAACCAAAATATTGGACTTGCGTTCAGCTCACAAAAAACGAGTTAAAAAATGGAGCTCAGGGGCAAAGCAATTCACAAACTGGCAGAGTAATAAACGGCAACTATCTTCCAACAATCTGTTGAGGGAAGGCAACTAGGCCGACTTGAAAGCGAGGCAGAATAGCAGGAAACAGATTTCAAGAGGTACGTTGGAATCGCCTTTAAAGCACAGGAAGAGGAGCACAACTTCGACAAAGATGCACATGGCCAAAAAGGCCGTATGCGTTTTCTCCTGAATATATTCAGGGGAAAACGCATACACACTTTTGGCCAAGTAAGCAAGTGTGCAATGCAAGTCTGCACTACAAAGATGTATCACGTCCCACCGGTCACAAGGGACATCCACAAAATGGGTAAAAACCAGAAAGGCAAGACAAAACCTGGAGATCAGACAGCCTTGTTATGCTGATGGGCGGGATGTAAATTGCCAACTGCCTCTCTGGAGGAGTGCACTGTGTTCCCTAAAACAAGTAAACAACAGAGCTACAGAGCCAAGTACACTCCCAGACTAGGGAATATACCTTGGGAAAAATGAAAATGAATAAGACAGAGCCACCCCAAAATTTAGGGCTGCACTGCTTACAAGAACCTCAACTTGGGTACAACTTAAGTATCCCAGGAAAGGTAAAAATGGTTCAAAAAATTGTGGTACTTACGTATGATGGAATATCCCTCAGCCATGAAATCAATGTCATAAGACCAGTAGCAGCAAAATGAGTGGATTCAGGTACGATGATTCTAAGTGAATTAAGTCACAGAGAAAAAAAAAAACTTATCATAAGATATCACTTATGAAGATCCTGTAAACATGGCTCCACATGAACTGAGTTAGGAAAGAGAACAGAGTCTCACATTTAGAAAACACTCTTATGGCTGCTTAAGGGAGAAGGAGAGGTGGGGTGATGCACAAAACCAGAGTTTGATATAAGCACAGGTACCCTTCCAAAAACCAACTATGGAATAAACAACACCTACACCTTCCTCAGTGAAAGGGACTCAAAACCCAATATTTCCCGCAGAGGAATATATCTGACTAGTAAGAATCTTAAAACCTATGTATTGATATGTCTCCATAAGGGAATCAAGTGTGTCTAGACTGGCATAAACATGGCAGCGAGAATCAGCTCAAACCAACTATAAAAATGAATTTCAAAAACAAAACAAAAAAACAGGCAAATTCTTTACAATTCCTTCAGTTTCTCTGAGGAAACCTGGAATGACCCTATCTACAACGAAAGCTGGATGTGGCATAAGGCTGGCCACATGGGACTGAGAGGGTTGGTGAGATTGGATGAGCAAACGCAGACCCTTTAAAGCAATAATGCATGGCACCCATTCCATGGGTCGCAACTCTCCAGGTTGTAGGGAATATTACTACAGCTATAACATGTATGGGAAACGTAGAGAATGGACATACAGTGAATACGAAAAGTTTCTAAAACTCAACGGATAGTGTCTCTCCTTGTGCTCCAGTTTGACTTTTCAACTGCTTTACTATCAATCTCCCAACATGGAGAGCAGCACCTTTAACCTCCTGGTTCGCACAGGTTGCCAATTTGGCAAACGATGAAAGGGAATAGGGAGAACCAATGAGAGAGTAGATGTTAGGCATTTGGTCGGGCACCTGTCACTCTTATTTCCTGGGAGGAAGAAGAATTAACCAAAGTCTCAGCCACCCACCGAAAACCAGTATAGGTCCTGAACCAAAATATTGGACTTGCGTTCAGCTCACAAAAAACGAGTTAAAAAATGGAGCTCAGGGGCAAAGCAATTCACAAACTGGCAGAGTAATAAACGGCAACTATCTTCCAACAATCTGTTGAGGGAAGGCAACTAGGCCGACTTGAAAGCGAGGCAGAATAGCAGGAAACAGATTTCAAGAGGTACGTTGGAATCGCCTTTAAAGCACAGGAAGAGGAGCACAACTTCGACAAAGATGCACATGGCCAAAAAGGCCGTATGCGTTTTCTCCTGAATATATTCAGGGGAAAACGCATACGCACTTTTGGCCAAGTAAGCAAGTGTGCAATGCAAGTCTGCACTACAAAGATGTATCACGTCCCACCGGTCACAAGGGACATCCACAAAATGGGTAAAAACCTGAAAGGCAAGACAAAACCTGGAGATCAGACAGCCTTGTTATGCTGATGGGCGGGATGTAAATTGCCAACTGCCTCTCTGGAGGAGTGCACTGTGTTCCCTAAAACAAGTAAACAACAGAGCTACAGAGCCAAGTACACTCCCAGACTAGGGAATATACCTTGGGAAAAATGAAAATGAATAAGACAGAGCCACCCCAAAATTTAGGGCTGCACTGCTTACAAGAACCTCAACTTGGGTACAACTTAAGTATCCCAGGAAAGGTAAAAATGGTTCAAAAAATTGTGGTACTTACGTATGATGGAATATCCCTCAGCCATGAAATCAATGTCATAAGACCAGTAGCAGCAAAATGAGTGGATTCAGGTACGATGATTCTAAGTGAATTAAGTCACAGAGAAAAAAAAAAACTTATCATAAGATATCACTTATGAAGATCCTGTAAACATGGCTCCACATGAACTGAGTTAGGAAAGAGAACAGAGTCTCACATTTAGAAAACACTCTTATGGCTGCTTAAGGGGGAAGGAGAGGTGGGGTGATGCACAAAACCAGAGTTTGATATAAGCACAGGTACCCTTCCAAAAACCAACTATGGAATAAACAACACCTACACCTTCCTCAGTGAAAGGGACTCAAAACCCAATATTTCCCGCAGAGGAATATATCTGACTAGTAAGAATCTTAAAACCTATGTATTGATATGTCTCCATAAGGGAATCAAGTGTGTCTAGACTGGCATAAACATGGCAGCGAGAATCAGCTCAAACCAACTATAAAAATGAATTTCAAAAACAAAACAAAAAAACAGGCAAATTCTTTACAATTCCTTCAGTTTCTCTGAGGAAACCTGGAATGACCCTATCTACAACAAAAGCTGGATGTGGCATAAGGCTGGCCACATGGGACTGAGAGGGTTGGTGAGATTGGATGAGCAAACGCAGACCCTTTAAAGCAATAATGCATGGCACCCATTCCATGGGTCGCAACTCTCCAGGTTGTAGGGAATATTACTACAGCTATAACATGTATGGGAAACGTAGAGAATGGACATACAGTGAATACGAAAAGTTTCTAAAACTCAACGGATAGTGTCTCTCCTTGTGCTCCAGTTTGACTTTTCAACTGCTTTACTATCAATCTCCCAACATGGAGAGCAGCACCTTTAACCTCCTGGTTCGCACAGGTTGCCAATTTGGCAAACGATGAAAGGGAATAGGGAGAACCAATGAGAGAGTAGATGTTAGGCATTTGGTCGGGCACCTGTCACTCTTATTTCCTGGGAGGAAGAAGAATTAACCAAAGTCTCAGCCACCCACCGAAAACCAGTATAGGTCCTGAACCAAAATATTGGACTTGCGTTCAGCTCACAAAAAACGAGTTAAAAAATGGAGCGCAGGGGCAAAGCAATTCACAAACTGGCAGAGTAATAAACGGCAACTATCTTCCAACAATCTGTTGAGGGAAGGCAACTAGGCCGACTTGAAAGCGAGGCAGAATAGCAGGAAACAGATTTCAAGAGGTACGTTGGAATCGCCTTTAAAGCACAGGAAGAGGAGCACAACTTCGACAATGATGCACATGGCCAAAAAGGCCGTATGCGTTTTCTCCTGAATATATTCAGGGGAAAATGCATACGCACTTTTTGCCAAGCAAGCAAGTGGTCAATGCACGTCTGCACTACAAAGAAGTATCACTTCCCACCGGTCAAAAGGGACATCGGAAAAATGTGTAAAAACCAGAAAGGCAAGACAGGCCCTGGAGAACAGGGAGCATTGTTAGGCTGATGGCCGGGATGTAAATTGCCAACTGCCTCTCTGGGGGTGTGCATTGTGTTCCCTAAAACAAGTAAACAGCAGAGCTACAGAGCCAAGGACACTCCCAGTCTAGGGAATATACCTTGGGAAAACTGAAAATGAATAAGACAGAGCCACCCCAAAATTAAGGGCTGCACTGCTTACAAGAACCTCAACTTGGGTACACCTTAAGTATCCCAGGAAAGGTAAAAATGGTTCAAAAAATTGTGGTACTTATGTATGATGGAATATCCCTCAGCCATGAAATCAATGTCATAAGACCAGTAGCAGCAAAATGAGTGGATTCAGGTACGATGATTCTAAGTGAAATAAGTCACACAGAAAAAGAAACTTATCATAAGATATAACTTATGAAGTCCCTGTAAACATGGCTACACATGAACTGAGTTAGGAAAGATTACAGAGTAACTAATCTTATCATAAATTATCACTCATAGCGGGAATGTACACATGACTACACATGAACTGAATGACAAACACAACAGAGTCACACATTTAGAAAACATCTTCTGCCTGCTTAATGGGAAAGCCGAAGTGGGGTGATGCATAAAACCACAATTTTAAATTAGCACATATACCGTTATAAAAACCATGTATGTAATAGACAACACCTACTCCCGGCACAATTAACTGGACTCAACACCCCCTATTCATTGCAGAGGAATATGTCTGACTCTAAGTATTTTAAAACATATGTAATCTCATGTCTCCATAATGGAATCATGTGTGTGTATAACGGCATGAACACAGCACTGAAATTCAGTTAAACCCACTTATAAAAATAAAATTCAAAAGCAAAATGCAAAAACAGATAGAAAGTCTTAAAAATTACGTTCAGGGCCTGTGATGCAAGCTAGATTGACCACCTTTACACCCACAGCTGGATGAGACATATGACTGGACACTTGGGGCTGACAAGATTGCTGAAGTTGTGTGAACAAAAGAACACCACTTAGAGCAATACTGTGTGCTACCCATTCTAGTGGTCCCAACTCTCCAGGTTTAAGGGAATCTTCCTCCAGTTAAAACATGCATGGGAAACCCAGTGGATGGTACACTGTGTAATTGGGAAAGTTTTCTAAAAGGTACCTCATTTTTCCTTTTGTCGTGCTCGGATTCGCCATTCCATCTGCATTACTCAAAATCTCCCCACTTGGAGTGTCAGCGCCTTTACCCTCCCGTTATGCACAGTTTGCAATTTGTGCAGAGGATGAACAGGAAGAGGGGAAATAAATGAGAGATTAGCTGTAGGTGTTTGGATGGGCACATGTCACTCTAGTTTCCCACCAGGAAGAAGAATTAACCAAAGGCTCAGCCTGAAGCCCCGGAACCAGACTAGGGCCTAAAGCCATCCTGCGGTATTGCAGCCAGCTCACAAAGAGGCGAGTTGAAAAATGGAAATCAGGGGCACAGCAATTCACAAACTTGCAGAGTTATAAAGGACAACTATCATCCAGAAATATATTGAGGAAAGGCAGTGAAGAGGATTTGAATGCAAGGCAGAATTGAAGGAAACAGATTTCAAGAGGTAGATTGGAGTCGTCTTTAAAGCACATGAAAAGCGACAGAATTTCGACAATGTTGCCCTTGGCTGAAAAGGGATTATGTGTATTTTCTTGAATATATTCGGGAAAATATGCATATGCCCTTTTTGGCCAAGCAAGCCATCAGGCATTGCAAATCCACACTACATAGAAGTGTCCCTTACCTCCAGTCAAAAGGGCCATCCACAAATAGTGTAAAAACCACAAATGCAGGACAGGCCATGGAGAAAAGGGAGCCTGGTTACGAGGATGGACAGGATGTAAATTGCCAACAGCCTCTCTGGAGAACTGTATGTTGTTTTCTAAAACAGAGCTACAAAGCATAGCACACTTCCACTCATGGGCGTGTATTTTGGGAAAACTAAAAATCCACAACACACAGCCAGCCCAAACTTTAGGGCTGCTCTGTTTACAAGAACCTCGACTTCGGTACACTTTATATATCCCAGGAAAGGAAAAAAATGGATATAGATGTTGTGGTACTTATATACAATGGAATGTCACTCAGACATAAAATCAATGTCATAAGGCCAATAGAAGCATAATGAGTGGCTTTAGGTACGATGATGCTAAGTGAAATGAGCCACAAAGAAAAAGAAACTTATTGTAATATATCACTTATAGAGGAAATGTAAACATGGCTACACATGAACTGAATTTCAAAAGAGAACAGAGTTACACATTTAGAAAACACACTTATGCCTCCTTAAGGGGAAAGGTGACGTGGGGTGATGTGTAAAAGCAGAGTTTGAAATTAGCACAGATCCCATTCCATATACCAAATATGTAATAGACAAGACCTACTCCTTTCTCAATGAACTGGACACAAAACACCCTATTCACTGAAGAGGAATATATCTGACTGGTAATAACCTTGAAACCTATGTATTTATATATCTGCATAATGGAATCAAGTGTATGTAGATTGGCATAAACACAGATCAATGGAACAGGACAGAAAGCCCAGAGATAAACCTACATACCTATGGCTATCTCATCTATGACAAAGGAGCTAAGGATATACAATGGAGAAAAGACAGTCTCTTCAGTAATTGGTGCTGGGAAAACTGGACCCCTACACATAAAAGAATGAAATTAGAAAACTCCATAACACCATACACAAAAATAGACTCTAAATTGATTAGAGATCTAAATATAAGACCAGACACTATAAAACACTTAGAGGAAACCATAGGCAGAACACACTATAACATAAATCACAGCAAGATCCTTTTTGACCCACCTCCTAGAGAAATGGAAATAAAAATAGAAATCAACAAATGGGACCTAATGAAACTTAAAAGCTTTTACACAGTACAGGAAAACATAAACAAGATGCAAAAACAACCCTCAGAATGGGAGAAAATATTTTCAAATGAAGAAATTGACAAAGGATTAATCTCCAAACTTTACAAGCACCGCATGTAGCTCAATATCACAAAAACAAACAACCCAATCCAAAAACGGGCAGTAGACCTAAAAGACATTTCTCCAAAGAAGATATACAGATTACCAAGAAACACATGAAAGGATGCTGAACATCACTAATCATTAGAGAAATGCAAATCAAAACTACCCTGAGGTATCACCTCACAGCAATCAGAGTGGCAATCATCAAAAAAATCTACAAAACAATAAATGCTGGAGAGGCCTTTATTGGAGAAAAGGGAACACATTTGCACTGTCGGTGGGAATGTAAATTGATATGAGCACTAGGGAGAACAGTACGGAGGTTCCTTTAAATAACTAACAATAGAAGTACCATAAGACACAACAATCCAACTACTGGGCATTTGCCTTGCGAAAACCATAATTCAAAAAGAGTTATGTACAAAAATGTTCATTGCAGCTCTATTTGCATTAGCCAGGACATGGAAGCAACCTAAGTGTCGATCGACAGATGAATGGATAAAGAAGATCTGGCACATATATACAATCAAATATTACTCAACCATAAAAAGAAATAAACCTGAGTTATTTGTACTGAGGTGGATGGACTTAGAATCTGTCCTACACAGTGAAGTAAGTCAGAAAGGGAAAAACAAATACTGTATGTTAACAGAGATATATGGAATCTAATGAAGAAAAAAAAAAGATTTTGAAGAACCGAATGGCAGAACAGGATTGAGGACACAGACATAGAGAAAGGACTTGAGGACACCGGAAGGGGGATGGGTAAGCTGGGACGAAGTGAGAGAGTGACATGGACATAAATACATTACCAAATGTAACACTGATAGCTACTGAGAATCAGCCACATAGAACAGGGAGATCAGCTCGGTGCTTTGTGACCACATAAAGGGGTGGGTTATGGAGTGTGGGAGGGAGATGCAAGAGGGAGGGGATCTGGTGATATTTGTATATGTATAGCTGATTCACTTTGTTATACAGCAGAAACGAACACTCCATTGTAAAGCAATTATACTCCAATAAACGTGTAAAAGAAAAAAAAAAAAAAGAAAGCCCAAGGATAAACCTACACACCTATGGTCAACTAATCTATGAGAAAGGAGGCAAGACTATACAATGGAGATAAGATAGTCTCTTCAATCATTGGTGCTGGGAAATATGGACAGCTACATGTAAAAGAATGAAATTAGAACACTCCCCAACGCCATACATAAAAATATATTCAAAATGGATTAGAGACCTTAATGTAAGACCGGAGAGTATAAAACTCTGAGAGGAAAACTTACGAAGGATACTCTGACGTAAATCACAGAAAGATCTTTTTTGATCCACCTCCTATAGTAATGAAATAAAAAAGAAAACTAAACAGATGGGACTAATGAAACGTAAAAGCTTTTGCAAAGCAAAGGAAACTACAAACAAGACGAAAAGACAACCCTCAGAATGGCAGAAAATATTTGCAAACGAATCAATGGACAAATGATTAATCTCCAATATATATAAACAGCTCGTGCAGCTCAATATTAATAAAACAAACAATCCAATACAAAAATGGAAGATCTAAATAGACATTTCTTCCAAGAAGACATAGAGATGGCCAGTACGCACATGAATATTTGCTCAACATCACTCATTATTAGAGAAATGGAAATCGAAACTACAATGAGGTATCACGTCACACCTGTTAGAATGGGCATCATCAGAAAATCTACAAACAACAAATGCTGGAGAGGGTGTGGAGAAAAGGAACCTTCTTCCACTATTGTTGGGAATGTAAGTCGATACAGTCTCTATGGAGAACAGTATGGAGGTTCCTTAAAAAACTAAAAATAGGGCCTCCCTGGTGGCGCAGTGGTTGAGAGTCCGCCTGCCGATGCAGGGGATACGGGTTCGTGCCCCGGTCTGGGAGGATCCCATATGCCGCGGAGCGGCTGGGCCCGTGAGCCACGGCCGCTGGCCCTGCGCGTCTGGAGCCTGTTCTCCACAACGGGAGAGGCCACAACAGTGAGAGGCCCACATACCGCAAAAAGAAAAAAAAAAAACTAAAAATAGAATTACCATATAATCCAGCAATCCCACTACTGGGCATATACCCAGAGAAAACCATAAATCAAAAAGACACATTCACCACAATGTTCACTGCAGCACTATTTACAATAGACAGGTAATGAAAGCAACCTAAGTGCCCACAGACAGATGAATGGATAAAGATGTGGTACATATATACAACGGAATATTACTCAGCCATACATAGGAATGAAATTGGGTCATTTGTAGAGACGTTGATGGATCTAGAGACTGTCATACAGAGTGAAGTAAGTCAGAAAGAGAAAAACAAATATTGATTATTAATGCATATATGTGGGACCTAGAAAAATGGTACAGATGAACCAGTTTGCAGGGCAGAGATAGAGACAGATGTAGAGAACAAACATATGGACACCAAGGAGGGAACGCCATGTGAGGGTGGTGGTGGGATGAATTGGGAGACTGGGATTCACATGTGCACACTTATATGTATAAAATACATATCCAATAAGAACCTGCTGTATAAATGAAATAAATTTAAAAAAATTAAAAAATAAATAAATAACATTTAATAAAATAAAACAGAAAAAAAGGTTTTCCCTTCACATAGACGTCTTTATATTAATGCATTATTTCCATGTTTATATCTCCAAATTAAAAAAAAAAGATGAATAAATAAAATCTAACTTGAACCAAAAAGAAAAAAAGAAAAAAAAAACACAGAACTCACCAGTTATACAGAGGAAAATCGTATCAGGGCACTTGCTCCAGTGGTAAAAAATTCTTAAGTTGGTCAGAGGTTCGAAATCGTCTCCCATGCACTCAGCAGCGCTCCCCCCCACAAGGAGCATCCTCATTGCAAAGCTGGGGGACTGTATCGAGGCGTCTGTGAGTAAATGTGAGCTGAGCCCCAGTCCTGCTGCAGCTGAACTCTTCCCACCCTTTCCAGGTAAAACACCTGAATATGTACAAGCACTTGCAAGCCTAGAGGAAGGGCTGTGGAGCCACACTAGCGAGAGCACACAGGCCGACTTGGTGCCTGCAGGCCAGCCAGGATGGTCCTGGCCCCAGATGCTCTTCTGGAATCTTTCCATTTCCCTGCCTGAGATACCCCTCCTGCCACGGCCCCCACTGCTTTTTTACTTCCTCACCTCTGCCTGGGGAGAAATTCCAGTGGCAGGTATGGGTGACACATCCTCTTCTTTAGCAGGTGGCAGACTGGCAACTCCTGCAGAGAGTCCAGCAGAGCCCCACTTACACTGGGCCACCCACAAAGCCACGGCCCCTCACTCCCTCCCACCACCCCAGCCCCGACACTGCTGACGGGGCAGAGAATATGGCATCAGGCACAACTACAGGGGCTCTTGCTGACTGGAGAGGTGTTTATATTGACCTCAACCCAGGCACACCTGTGGGGGGGGGGCTGGCAGGCAGTGTCAGGCTGCCCAAATCAGCCAATCCTCACCCCTCAGGGGCTCACAGTTGCAGAAAATGAACCTTGCTAAACGGGTCAGTCCCAAGGAACAGGTGTGGGTTCTTGAGAGTCAGGCTAGACAAGGGGCTGCAGCTGCGGCTTGTTTTCTTATCATTTTATCTGGTCCATGAGGGGGAAACAAATTCAAGAAGACCCTATCCTAATGAGAGGAACCCAGGAGTCAGGGAGAGGAGTGATGGTGGGTGGAGACAGAGGCCTGGTGCCCTGGCTGCAGTGGAAGTGTCTGGAAGACCAGGCAGAGAGAGGCTGCACAGAGTGATAGCCAGGGTCACAGACCTGTCAGAGCTGCTGTTTGTTAGTTCAAGTCCTGCTCTGAGGTGTTCTGTGTCAGCTGTGAGCGACAGGTGAGCTGGGGGTTCTCTGCAAGGTGGGCTATGTGCACAGTTCCTGTGTGTCCAGCCATGCTGGGGTACCTGCCCAGGGGAGTTCCGTATCCTGGGAGGGGCCTGACTATGAGAGCCCCATGGGCTGCTGGGTAGCTGCACAGGGGAGCTCCGTACCCTGGGAGGGACTTGAACACGAGAGCCCCATGGGATGTGGGGTGCGGTATGCAGCCCAGGTGAGCTCCATATCCTGGTATTGGCCTGACCACGAGAGCCCCATGGGCTGCTGGAGACCTGGTAAAGGATATCAGGACAGTCAGTGAAGCCACCGAGGATCTACATCCAGTAGCTCCTATTTCCTACACCCTGCTGGAAATTCTACCATACACCAGGCCATGGCATTCTGTATTACACTTCAATGATGCCTTCTTCTGTATTCCATTCATCTCAGAGTCACAAGAATTTTTGGCTTGTGAGTGGCAGTACACAACATGCAACAAAACCATTAATGCTGGGCCGTCCTGCCCAAATGGTTCAAAAATCCCCACACCATCATTGGGGAAATGTCCTCTAAAGACCTAAAAGTTCTACCTCTGTAAAAGGGAACCCTCCTTCAATGTGCAGATGACATTCTGATCGCCAGGCCTACTAAAGACGCCTCTGAACTACCTAGCCAAGAAAGGATAGAAGGTGTCCAAGAAAAAGGCTCAAATATCCCAGGCTCAGGTGACATGCCTGGTCTTCATCCTCACAAATATTTGGAGAAACGCATCCCAGGATAGGGAAGAAGCCATTTGCAGCCTTACCTCTTCTAAAAGTAGAAGACAGCTTAGGGGTTCCTGGGGAGGCCAAGGTTTTCTGCATCTGGATCCCTAACTACAGTCTAATAGCTGGGCCTCTACATGAAACACTGACACGAAAAAATGATGATCTTTTTGAATAGAATCCAGAAGCAGCCTTTCAAGAATGGAAAGAGCAATCAATTCAGATCCTTGCCCAGGAACTCGCTTATTTAGCTAAACCCTTTGACCTTTACATACCCGGTCAAAGGTTAATCGCCCTTGGAGCCTTAGTGCAAAAACTGGGCCACTTGAAATGGAGCAACACAAGAATGCCCTTCAGGTATGATAAACTATGGTCACCAAGGGCTTTGCCCACCGACTCATCAGGCCAGGATACTGGGGTATCTAAAAAGCTGGAAATCAGCAGCCCACAAGGCCAGCTCCCTCCTAAGGGAAAAGGACCCCATGTGGTGATCCTAACCACCCATCATGTCCTGAAGTTGCAGGGGTCGCTCTGTGGACACACTGACCTCGAGTGAGGAGGCCCTCCAACTCCTACCTCCAGAGAGACAAATGTGGGCAACGGGCCCCCAAGATGACTCATGTGACCATCACTTGACCTGGAGTTTCTCTCAGAAAACAAGAAGACTGTGCCCCGAAAGAGCAGACTACTGCTTGCAGGACTTACTTCACCCAGAGTGGAGCTAATAAGCTTGGCGGGGGAAACGTATATCACGCTTTCACCATAGAAAACCCTACAGACACCGCGGTGATGGTGGCCAATATGACCGGCTGGACTGCTGGCTACTTCTAAAGGCCGTTGACTCAGTGGACATCATGGTCCTGGATCACCACTGACCCTGGACTGTCTGGGAGTTGCACGGGCAGGGCTCTGACACATGGTGCTGTTTGTACATTAATTCAGGGACCTAATTAAAGAAAGCACAGACTACTGGTCAGAGCATCTAGGCTGGCAAAAAACGTCAGCCTAATGTCACCGAACAAATGTGGGGTGGGGTGAAACCTGCCACCAGAGCATCTCCGCGCATCTCTTTCCTGGACCCTTAAAAGTCATTAGAATCTATAACACTTCCAATGCTGGCTCAGGCGGACGAGAAGTGAGGCAGGAGGCTTTGGGACAATCAACCTCACCTGGAGGCTGGTGGGAAGACGTTTTGCCCCTTCCCCCACGTATCAGGGCTCCCACCACAGCATGAAGCAGTTACAAAAGAGGGGTCTGCACCCTCAACACTCCAAGAATGAGGAACGGAACAAAAAGCAGAGGAGGGATTCGTCTCTGGCAACGTTCATTAAAAATTCCTGGGAGATAAAAAGAGAATCTGGGCAATAAAATAAAGTCTAACCTGTTTTTCCTTTGTGCTTTGTCTAATTTCACGTGCTCCTAGGGTTCCGCATGCAGAGGTCCCACACCCGGCACTTCAGACCCGATTTCCTATTGCAGAATGGCTGGGTCGACACCTCAGCTAGCGGGATCCCATGCAGACTCCATGGCATAGAGCCTGAGCTTCAGCCAACCCAGCCCTCGAGATCTCCATCCCCTAACACCCACTGACGTTGCCGGGATCCCTACACAGCAGACCAGCCCACAGCCCATGGGGGAGTGCACGCTCTCACCTCTCCATTCCGTTTTCAAAATAATGTTTCCTTTGCTTCTGAACCAAACTCAGTCTTGATCTGTTGGCTCCAATGACACTGGGCACGGGGACTCCTGTTGGGGTTCCCTCTGGGTGATCAGTAACAGAAATTGAGAACATTGTAACTTCCTTGAACAGATGTGTGAGCCAAACTGTAGTTAACATAGAGCAGTGTATAATGCTCGGGTAAAATAAGATTTTTCTAAGACTTACATTTGATAATTCCATCACTTTACTATAAGCAAGTTCAGTGAAGACGTCTGTCTTATTTGTCAGGTCAACATTAGAGAAATGAAGTGATTTATTTCCATGGTTGTACATCGAATACTCTTGGCTGAAGCTTCAATATTTTTTTGAATGCTTTTCCATTGAAAAGGATACCTCTCTTTCAGCTCCCCCATTTCTGAGAAGTATAAAATCTTATAATTTATTATTACCAAAGGGGAAAGGTAGGAAAAGGGATAAATTAACAGTTTGGGATTAACACATACACACTGCTATGTATAAAATAGATCATCAACAAGGAACTACTGTATAGCACAGGGAACTACACTGAATATTTTGCAATAACCTATAAGGGGAAATAATCTGAAAACGAATCGATATTTTTATTGACATCATCTATCAATGACAGATAAAATGTAACCTAAGCAAGGCCGATGGTGAGCGCTTCTGAACCTGAAGATTTCAATCATCTAAAATTTGGGCTCTGCCTATTTCCCAAGGCCCTTAATGGACATACGTGTAGCCGTAGCTTAAAAATTCCCCAGTTTGGGGTTCGGGGAGGCACTGATTTGGAAAAATACCTGGTGTTCTCCTTCCATGCACGGGACCCTTCCTACAGCTAAAACATGCCTGTCACACCTAGACGATGGTACACCGTTTGATCGGAAAGATTTTGGAAAAGGCACCTCATCTCCTCATCGCCTGGTGCACGGGTTCAACCCTCCAGCATCTTTCCTGACAATCTCCTTACTTGGGGATATCAGCACCGTCAACATCCTGTTGCACACAGTTTGGAATTTGTCCAGAGGATGAAGCGGAAGGATGAGAAAAATTTAGAGACAAGTCTTAGTTGTTCAGACAGGCAAATGCCACTCTAATTTCCTATCAGGAAGACAAATTCATCAAAGGCTAGAATTCCCCATGGAAACAGAATAGGGCTAGAGGAAATCCCGCTGTTTTGTGTCCAGTTTCCAAAAACACAAGTTGAAAAATGGAACTCGGGGGCAGTAAAATTCATGAAACTGCAGAGTTGAAAATATCTATTGTCGAAAAATGTCTTGAGGTAAGTCACAGAAAAGGACTTGTAAGCAAGGGAGAGTGGCAGGAAACAGATTTGAAGAGGTAGAAAGGACTCCCCATTAAAGCACAAGAAAAGGGGCTGAACTTCGCCAATGATGCAGTTGGCCCAAAAGGGCGTATGCATTTTTTTCTGAATATATTCAAGTAAAGGCCATACACACTTTTTATCCAACCAAACGGGTGGGCACTGGAAATCAATACTACAAAATGTATCACTTCACATCAGTCAGAAGGGCCAACCACATAAAGTGTACACACCAGAAATGCAGGACAGGGTGAGGAGAAAAGGGAGCCCTGTGAGGCTGATAGTGGAAATGTAATGTGCAAACGGCCACTCTGCAGAAGTGTATTGTGTTTGCTAAAACATCTGAAAACTGAGCTACAGAGCATAGGGCACTTGCACTCATGGGCGTATACCTTGGGAAAAACAAAAAATGACAGAAAACAGGCACTCCAACGTTTACCACCTCTCTGTTAAAAAGGGCCTCCACTTGGATATAACCTAAATGTCCCTGGAAGGATAAAATGGATAAAAGAGATGGGGTACTTATGTAGAGTGGAATATTACTCATCCAGAAATCAATGAAATAAGGCCAGTTGGAACAACTCTGGAGGAGTTACATACGATCATTCTAAGTGACACATGTCAGAAAGAAAAAGACACATATCATAAGATGTCACTTAAAGGTGGAATCAAAAATGGCTACACATGAAATAAACTACAAAACAGAAACATAGTCAAATATGTAGAAAAGAGTCATAAGGCTGCTAAATGGGAAAGGTGGGGAATGGTGAGGTATTATCCAGGAGGTTGAAATTAGCAAAGATACCATTCCAAGTACTGAATTGAATAACTGGCAAGGCCTACACGGTACCTCAAAGAACTGCACTCAGTCCACTCAAGTCACTGGAAAATAATACATATGACTCGTAAGCATCTGAGAAAGAATTTATTGTTGTCACACAGTACATGAATCAAGTGGATGTACAGCAGCAAAAAACAGAGCTTTGAAAATCAGCTGTAACCAATATAAAAATAAATTTAAAAATATTTATAAAAACAGTGAGACAGACAAAAATTCTTACAACTTTTGTTGAATGGCTACGATGTAACATGGATTGAACACTTGTAGACCCACAGCAGGATGATATATAAGGCTGGAAGCTATGCACGCTAAGAGATGTTAGAGAGGCTGGGTGAGGAAATGCAGACCTTTTAAATTAATACTGCCTGGTACCCATTCCTTGGGTCCCAAATCTGCAGTTTCAAGGGAATCTTCTGACAGCAATAACATGCCTGGGAAACCGAGATGAATGTACACCGTGTGCTCAGGAAAGGTGTCTAAAATGCACCTCATTTTTGATCTCCTGGTGCTGGGGTTCACCATTCCAGCCCCATTACTAACAATCTCCCCACTTGGAGAATCAGCACCTTTAACCTCCTGTTTCACACAGTTTGCAATTTTTGCAGAGGATAAATGGGAAGAGGAGGAACCAGTGAGAGATTAGCTGTAGGAGTTTTGACAGGCACATGTCACTCTAATTTCCCATTAGGAAGAAGAATTAACCAAAGGCTCAGCCTGCCTCCCCAGAACCAGAATAGGGCCGGAATCAATCCAATGGTTTGGCGGCCAGCTAACAAAAAAAGCGAGTTGCAAAATGGAGCTCAGGAGCAGACAATTCAAAGACCTGCAAAGATATAAATGATAACCAACGTCCAAAAATATATTCAGGTAAGGCAACGAAGAGGTTCTGAGTGAGAGGCAGAATTGCAGGAAACAGATTTCAAAAGGTAGATTGTACTCACATTTAAAGCATATGAAAAGCAGCAGAATTTCTAAAATGATGCAGTTGGGCAAAAGGGTGTATGCGTTTGTTTCGTGAATATCTTCAGGAAAAAAACACATACAGAGTTTTTGGCCAACCAAGCAAGAGGGAAATGCAAATCCGCACAATAAAGAAGTCTCAATTTCCACTGCTCAGAAAGGCCATCCAAAAAATGTGTACAAATCAAAAATGCAGGAGAGGCCATGGAAAACAGGGAGACTAGTCACGCTGATGGGTGGGGTATAAATATCCAAGAGCTACTCTGAAGAAGTGTATGCTGTTTCCTAAAACATCTAAAATACAAAGCCCCCGAGCAAAGGGGACTTCAACTCATGGACATATAACTTGGGAAGACTAAATATCAACAAGACACAGGCACCCCAAAGTTTAGGGCTGCTCTGCATACAAGAACCTCAACTTCGGTACACCTAAAGTATCCCAGGAAAAAGAGAAATGCATAAAGAACTTGTGGTAATTTTGTACAACGGAATATCACTCAGACGTGAAATCAATGTCATAAGGCCTGTAGCAGCATAATGAGAGGATTTAGGTATGATGATTCTAAGGGAAATTAGTCACACAGAAAAAGAATCTTATCATATGATATCACTTACAGAGGGAATGTCAACATCACAACACATGAACTGAATTAGGAAAGAGAGCAGCGTCTCACATTTAGAAAACACTCTTATGCCTCCTTAAGGGGAAAGGAGAGGTGGGGTGATGCATAAAACCAGAGTTTGATATTAGCACAGGTACCATTCCATAAACCAAATACAGAATAGACAAGACCTACACCTTCCTCAGTGAACGGGACTCAAAACCCTATTCCCCACAGAGGAATATATCTGATTAGTAAGAATCTTAAAACCTGTGTATTTATATGCCTCTGTAAGGGAATCAAGTGTGTCTAGACCGTCATAAACACGTCAGGGAAAATCAGCTCAACCCCATTATAAAAATGAATTTCAAAAACAAAACAAAAAAACAGCAAAATTCTTACACAATTCCTTCAGGGGTTCTGATGAAACCTAGAATGACCCTATCTGCAAAGACAGCTGGATGAGACATAAGGCTGGACAGTTGGGACTGAGAGGACTGGTGAGATTGGGAGAGAAAATGCAGA
The DNA here is from genome assembly GCF_964341445.2 of Mesoplodon mirus. Taxonomy (NCBI): domain Eukaryota; kingdom Metazoa; phylum Chordata; class Mammalia; order Artiodactyla; family Ziphiidae; genus Mesoplodon; species Mesoplodon mirus. The sequence continues at coordinate 44,624 of NW_028294689.1, forward strand.
CCCTTTAAAGTAGTAATGCATGCCACCATTCCATGGCTCCCAAATTTCCAGGTAGAAGGGAATATCACTACAGTTATAACATGTATGGGAAACCTAGAGAATGGACACCCTGTGATGGCAAAATGTTTCTGAAAGTCTCCTAATTTTTCCTCTCCTTGTGCTACAGTTTGGCATTCCAACTACTTTACTATCAATCTCCCAACTTAGGAGAGTCATCCTCTATAACCTCCTGGTTCGCATAGTTTGCTAATTGTGCAGAGGATGAAAGGGAAGAGGGAGAACCAATCAGAGAGTAGATGTAGGCATTTGGACGGACACATGTCACTCTAAATTCCCATCAGGAAGAAGAATTAACCAAAGCCTCAGCCACCCACAGGGAACCAGTATAGCCACCCCTGGAACCAGTATAGGTCCTGAAGAAAAATTGTGGATTTGCGGTCAGCTCCCAATAATGGGATTTCAAAATTGGAGCTCAGGGGAAAAGCAAATCAAAAACCTGCAGAGTTACACAGGACTACTCTCTTCCAAAAATCTGTTGAGGGAAGGCAACAAAGCGGACTTGAAAATGAGGCAGAATTGCACAAAACATATTTAAAGAGGTAAATTGGAATCGCCTTTAAAGCACAGGAAAGGCATCACAACTTCTAGAATGATGCACTTGGCCAAAAACAGCGTATGATTTTCTCCTGAATATATTCAGGAGAAAAGGCAGAGGCCCTTTTTGGCCAATCAAGCAAGCGCACAATGCAAATCCACACTACAAAGAATTGTCGCTTCCCACCGGTCAAAAAGGGCATCCGAAAATCTGTAAAAACCAGAAAGGCAAGACAGAGATGACAAGGGCATAAAGCAATATGATCCCAAGGGTCATGGAGGATTGTGATGACAAGCACATGGAGCATTGTGATGACAAGATTATGTATCATTTTGCTGTCAAAGGCATTGTGATGACAAGGTTCATGGAGCACTGTGATGACAAGCGTCATGGAGCATTGTGATTAAAGGGTTCATGGAGAATTGGGATGACAAGGGCATGGAGCATTTTGATGACAAGTGTATTGAGAATGGTGATGAAACAGATCATGGAGCATTTTGACGAAAAGGGCATGGAGTATTGTGATGACAGGCATCATGGAGCGTTGTGATGACAAGTGTTATGGAACATTGTGATCACAAGGGTTTGGAGCATTGTGATGATTGAAGTCATGGATCATTTTGTTTTCAAGGAGCATGGAGCATTGGGATGACAAGGGCATGAATCAATGTGATCCCAAGGTTCATGGAGGAATTTGATGACAATGGTAAGGGAGTATTTTGATGACAAGCAAATGGAGTATTTTGATGACAAGGTCATGTAGCATTTTGCTGACACAGGCATGGAGCATTGTGATGATAAGGGTCATAGAGCACTGTGATGAGAAGCATCACGGATCATTGTGATTATAGGGGTCATAGAGCATTGGGATGGCAAGGGCATGGATCATTGTGATGACAAGTGTCATGGAGCATTGGGCTGAAAATGTTCATGGAGCATTGTGCTGACTAGGGAATGGAGCATTGTGATGACAAGAGTCCCGGATCACTGTGTTGTCAGGGGTCATGGAGCGTTGTGATGACAGTGGTCATGGAGCATTGTGATGACAGTGGTCATGGAGCATTTTGATGATAGGGATCATGAAGCATTGTGATGAGAAGTTCCTGGAGAATTGGACTGAAAATATTCAGGAAGTATTGTGAGGACAGGGGTCATGGAGCATAGTGATGACAAGGGAATGGAGCACTGTGATGAAAAGTTCCTGGAGAATTGTGATGAGAAGACCATGGAGCCTTGTAATAACAAGTCTCATGGAGCATTCTGATGAAAAGAGGCATGCAGTATTGTGATTACAGGGGTCTGGGGGCATTGTGATGACACGGGCATGGAGCATTGTGATTACTGGTGTCTTGGAGCATTGTGATGAAATTGGCATGGATTATTGTTATGAAAATGGTATGGAGCCTTGTCATGACAGTGTTCCAGGAGCATACTGATGACAAGTGTCAGGGAGCATTGTGATGACAAGTGTATAGGGCACTGTGATGACAAAGGTCATGGAGCACTGTGATGAGAAGACCATGGATAATTGTGAGGATGAGTGTCATGGGGCACTGGGATGACAAGTGTTATGGAATATTGTGATCACAAGGGTTTGGAGCATTGTTATGACAGAGGGCATGGATAATTTTGATTTCATTGTGATGACAATAGCCTGAAGCATTATGATGATGGGCATGGTGCATTGTGATGACAGGGTTCATGGATCATTGAGATGAAAAGGGTCATGGAGCATTGTGATTACAGGGGTTTTGGAGCATTGTGATGAGAAGGGACATGGAGCCTTGTGATGACAAGGCCACGGAACATCGTGATGGCAGGTGTCATGGAGGATTGTTATGAGTGGGGTAATGGAGCATTGTGATGGCAAGCGCATAGAGCATTGTGATGAGAAGGCCATGGAGCATTCTGATGACATGTGTCATGGAGCTTTGTGATGACAAGGGCATGGAGCAATTTGATGAGAGCGTTCATGGAGCACTGTGATGACAATGACATGGAGCATTGTGATGCCAAGGGTCAGGGATCTTTCTGATGACAAAAGTCATGGAGCATTTTGATGACAAGTGCGTTGTGCATTGTGATGAGAAGTGCAGGGAGCATTGTGATGATAGGGTCATGGAGCAATTTGTTGAAAAGGGTCATGAAACATTTCGATGACAGGGGTTATGGAACACTGTGATATCAGGGGTCATGGAGCATTTTGATGAAAAGTGCATGGATCATTGTGATGAAAAAGGCATGGAGCCTTGTCATGAAAGGATTCAACGAGCATACAGACAACAAGTGTCAGGGAGCATATTGATGACAAGTGTATTGATCATTGTGATGACAAAGGTCATGGAGCATTGTGATGAGAAGACCATGGATAATTGTGATGACGAGCTTCATGGGGCATTGTGATGACAAGTATTATGGAATATTGTGATCACAAGGGTTTGGAGCATTGTTATGATAGAGGTCATGGAGCATTTTGATTTCATTGTGATGACAATAGCATGAAGCATTATGATGATGGGCATGGTGCATTGTGATGACAGGGTTCATGGATCATTGAGATGAAAACGGGCATGGAGCATTGTGATTACAGGGGTCTTGGAGCATTGTGATGAGAAGGGACATGGAGCGTTGTGATAACAAGGCCATGGAACATCGTGATATCAGGGTTCATGGAGCATTGTTATGACAGGGGTAATGGAGCATTGTGATGGCAAGGGCATGGAGCATTGTGATGAGAAGGCCATGCAGAATTCTGATAATATGTGTCATGGAGGTTTGTGAAGACAAGGACATGGAGCAATGTAATGAGAACCTTCATGGAGCACTGTGATGACAATGACATGGAGCATTGTGATGACAGTGTCATGGAGCAATTTGATGAAAAGAGTCATGGAACAATTTGATGATAGGAGTTATGGAACATTGTGATGCCAGGGGTCATCGAACATTGTGATGATACGTGCATGTAGCTTTGTGATGACAGGAGTCATGGCACATTTTGATGACAGGGGTGAGGGAATATTGTGACGAATAGTGATGTAACATTGTGATATCAGTGGTGACAGAGCATTTTGATGAGAAGTGCACAGAGCATTGTGATGAGAAGGGTCAAATAGCATTTTGATGAAAAGTTCATGTAGCATTGTGGTTAAAAAGAACACAGAGACTGTTGATGACGAGGGCAAGGACCACTGTGGTGACAAAGGTCATGAAGCATTGTGATAACTGGAGTCACGGAGCATTGTGATGACAGGGGTCATGGAGCATTGTGATAATAAGGGCATGGAGCATTGTGATGACAAGGGCATTGAGCATTTGTCTAATAAGTCTCATGGATTATTGTGATGACAGTTGGAATGGCGCATTGTGATGACAAGGGCATTGAGCATTGTGATGACCTGGTCATGCAGTATTGTGAAGACAGGTATCAGGGAGCATTGTGATGACATATGTAATGGCCCATTGTGATGACAATGGCATGGAGCATTGTGATACCAAATGTCATGGAGGATTCTGATGATAAAGTAATAGAGCATTGTGATGGCAATGGCTTGGAACCTTGTTATCACAAATGTCAGGGAGCAATGTGCTGACAAGTGCATGGAGAATTGTGATGACAAGGGTCATGGAGCATTCTCATGACAAGCTTGTGGAGTATTTTGATGACAGTGGCGTGGAGCATTGTGATGAAAATGGCATGGGGCCTTGTGATTAAAAAGGCATGGAGCCTTTTCGTGACAGGGTTCAAGGAGCATTCTGATGACAAGTTTCAGGGAGCATTGTGATGACAAGTGTATTGAGAATTGTGATGACAAAGGTCATGGAGCATTGTGATGAAAAGTGCATGGAGTATTGTGATGACAGGCATCATGGAGCGTTGTGGTGACAAGTATTATGGAACATTTTGATCACAAGGTTTTGGAGCATTGTGATGACAGAAGTCACGGATCATTTTGATTTCAAGGAGCATGGAACATTGTAATTACAATGGCATGAAGCAATGTGATGCCAAGGTTAATGGAGGATTGTGATGACAATGGTAATGGAGTATTGTGATGACAAGTGCATAGAGCATTGTAATGGCAAGGTCATGTAGCATTTTGCTGACAAAGTCATGGAGCATTGTGATGATATGTGTCATGGAGCACTGTGATGAGAAGCGTCACGGAGCTCTGTGAATACAGGGGTCATGGAACATTGCGATGACAAGGGCATTGATCATTGTGATGACAAGGGTCATGGAGCATTGGGCTGAAAATATTCATGGAGTATTGTGATGACAGAGGGCATGGAGAAATTTGATTTCATTGTGCTGACAATAGCCAGAAGCATTATGATGATGGCCATGGTGCATTTTGATGACAGGGTTCATGGACCATTGAGAAGAAAAGGGTCATGGAGCATTGTGATTACAGGGGTCTTGGAGCACTGTGATGACAAGGGCATGGAGCATTTTGATGAGAACGACATGGAACATTCTGATGGCATGTGTCATGGAGCTTTGTGATGACAAGGGCATGGAGCATTGTGATTACAGGGGTCTTGGAGCATTGTGATGACAAGTGTCATGGAGCCTTGTGATGACAAGGCCATGGAATATAGTGATGGCAGTGGTCATGGAGCATTGTTATGACAGGGGTAATGGAGCATTGTGATGAGAAGGGCATTGATCATTGTGATTACAAGGTTTATGGAGCATTACCGTGACAAATTTGTGTACTGTTGTGATGAAAACCGCCTAGCACATTGTGATGACAAGGGTCATGGAGCATTTTTCTGACAAACGCATGGAGCATTTTGTTGACAAGGGTCACGGAGCATTGTGATGAAAAGTTCATGGAGCATTGTGGTTATAAAGGTCACAGAGCCTTGTGATGACGCGGGCATGGACCATTGTGATGACAAATGTTATGAAGCATTGTGATGACTGGAGTCACGGAGCATTGTGATGACAGTGGTCATGGAGCATTGTGATGACAAGGGCATGGAGCATTGTGGTGACAGGGGCATGGAGCATTGGTCTGACAAGTTTCATAGATTATTGTGATGACATTGAACATGGTGCATTGTGATGACAAGGGCATGGTTCATTGTGATGAGAAGGTCATGGAGTATTGTGAACACAGGTGTCAGGGAGCATTGTGATGACATATGTCATGATCCATTGCAATGACAATGGCAGGGAGCATTGTGATGCCAAATGCAATGGAGGATTTTGATGACAAATATAATGGAGCATTGTGATGACTAGGGCTTGGAGCATTATGATGACAAGGGCCATTGAGAATTTTCATGACAATGTCGTGAAGCATTGTGATGACAAGGTCCTGGAGCATTGTGATGAGAAATCCATAGAGACTTGTGAGGACAAATCTCATGGATAATACTGATGAAAAGGGGCATGGACCATTGTGATTACAGGGGTCTTGGAACATTGTGATGACATGGGCATGGAGCATTGTGAGGAGAAGGCCAAGGAGCATTCTGAAGACATGTTTCATTGAGCTTTGTGATGACAAGGGCATGGAGCATTGTGTTTAAAGGGGTCTTGGAGCATTGTGAGGAAAAGGGCATGGATCATTGTGATGAAAAAGGCATGGGGCCTTGTCATGAAAGGGTTCAAGGAGTATACAGACAACAAGTGTCAGGGAGCATTTTGATGACAAGTGTATTGAGCATTGTGATGACAAAGGTCATGGAGCATTGTAATGAGAAGACCATGGATAACTGTGATGATGAGTGTCATGGGGCACTGTGATGACAAGTGTTATGGAATATTGTGATCACAAGGGTTTGGAGCATTGTTATGACAGAGGTCATGGAGAATTTTGATTTCATTGTGATGACAATAGCCTGAAGCATTATGATGATGGGCATGGTGCATTGTGATGACAGGGTTCATGGATCATTGAAATGAAAAGGGTCATGGAACATTGTGATTACAGGGGTCTTGGAGCATTGTGATGAGAAGGGTCATGGAGCCTTGTGATGACAAGGCCACAGAACATCGTGATGGCAGGTGTCATGGAGGATTGTTATGACAGGGGTAATGGAGCATTGTGATGACAAGCGCATAGAGCATTGTGATGAGAAGGCCATGGAGCATTCTGGTGACATGTGTCATGGAGCATTGTGATGACAAGGGCATGGAGCAATTTGATGAGAGCGTTCATGGAGCACTGTGATGACAATGACATGGAGCATTGTGATGCCAAGGGTAATGGAGCCTTGTGATGACAATGGTCATGGAGCATTTTGATGACAAGGGCATGGTACATTGTGATGAGAAGGGCAGGGAGCATTGTGATGACAGGGTTATAGAGCAATTTGATGAAAAGGGTCATGGAATATTTTGATGACAGGTGTTATGGTACATTGTGATGTCAGGGGTCATTGAGCATTTTGAGGAAAAGTGTTATGGAGCATTTTGATGACAGGGGTTATGGAACATTGTGATGTCAGGGGTCATCGAACTTTGTGATAATAAGTGCATGTAGCATTGCAAAGACAGAAGTAATGGAACATTGTGATGACAGGGGTGAAGGAGTATTGTGATGAATAGTGATGTACCATTGTTATATCAGTGTTGACAGAGCATTTTGATAAGAAGTGCATGAAGCATTGTGATGACAAGTTTTATGGAGCATTGTGGTGACAAGATTGTGGAGCACAGTGATGAAAAGTGCAGGGTGCATTGTGATGACATGGGTCATGGAACATTGTGCTGACAAGCACATGGAGCATGGTGATGACGAGGGTCATGGAGCATTGTGCTGAGAAAGGCAAAGAGCATTGTGATGACAAGGGTCAAAGAGCATTGTGATGAAAAGTTCATGGAGCATTGTGGTTAAATATGTCACAGAGACTGTTGTTGACTAGGGCATGGACCACTGAGATGACAAAGGTCATGAAGCATTGTGATGAATGGAGGCATGGGGCATTGTGATGACAGGGGTCATGGAACATTGTGATAACAAGGGCATGGAGCCTTGTGAGGACAAGGGAATGGAGCATTGGTCTAATAAGTTTCATGGATTATTGTGATGACAGTTGGAATGGCGCATTGTGATGACAAGGGCATGGAGCATAGTGATGACCAGGTCATGCAGTACTGTGAAGACAGGTGTCAGGGAGCATTGTGATGACATATGTAATGGCCCATAGTGATGACAATGGCATGGAGCATTGTGATGCCAAGTGTCATGGAGGATTCTGATGACAAAGGTAATGGAGCATTGTGATGACAATGGCTTGGAGCATTGTGATGACAAGGGTCATGGAGCATTGTGCTGAGAGGTGCATGGAGAATTGTGATGAAAAGGGTCATGGAGCATTCTGATGACAAGCTTGTGGAGTATTTTGATGACAATGGCATGGAACATTGTGATGAAAATGGCATGGGGCATTGTGATGACAAGTGTATTGAGAATAGTGATGACAAAGTCTTGGAGCATTGTGATGAAAAGGGCATGGAGTATGGTGATGACAGGCATTATGCAGCGTTGTGATGACAAGTGTTATGGAACACTGTGATCACAAGGGTTTTGAGCATTGTGATGACAGAAGTCATGGATCATTTTGATTTCAAGGAGCATGGAGCATTGTGATGACAAGGGCATGAAGCAATGTGATACCAAGGTTCATGGAGGACTGTGATGACAATGGTAATGGAGTATTGTGATGACAAACGAATAGAGCATCGCAATGACAAGGTCAGGTAGCATTTTGCTGACAAAGGCATGGAGCACTGTGATGACAGGTTTCATGGAGCACTGTGATGACAATCATCACGGAGCATTGTGAATACAGGGGTCATGGAGCATTGGGATGACAAGGGCATGGATCATTGTGATGACAAGGGTCATGGAGCATTGTGCTGAAAATGTTCATGGAGTATTGTGATGACAGGGGTCATGGAGCATTTTGATGAGAAGGTCATGGAGCATTGGGCTGAAAATGTTCATGGAGTATTGTGATGACAGCGATCATGGTGCATTTTGATGACAAGTTCCTAGAACACTTTGATGAGAAGACAATGGAGACTTGTGATGACAAGTCTCATAGAGCATTCTGATGAAAAGGGACATGGAGCATTGTGATTACAGGGGTCTTGGAGCATTGTGATCACAAGGGAATGGAGCATTGTGATGAGAAGGCCATGGAGCATTCTGATGACATGCGTCATTGAGCTCTGTGATGACAAGGGCATGGAGCATTGTGATTACATGGGACTTGGAGCATTGTGATTAAAAGGGCATGGATCATTGTGTTGAAAAAGGCATGGAGCCTTGTCCTGACAGGGTTCAAGGAGCATACAGACAACAAGTGTCATGGAGCATTTTGATGACAAGTGTATTGAGCATTGTGATGACAAAGGTCATGGAGCATTGTGATGAGAAGAACATGGATAATTGTGATGACGAGTGTCATGTGGCACTGTGATGACAAGTGTTATGGAATATTGTGATCACAATTTTTTGGAGCATTGTTATGACTGAGGTCATGGAGCATTTTGATTTCATTGTGATGACAATAGCATGAAGCATTATGATGATGGGCATGGTGCATTGTGATGACAGGGTTCATTGATCATTGAGATGAAAAATGGGCATGGAGCATTGTGATTACAGGGGTCTTGGAGCATTGTGATGAGAAGGGTCATGGAGCCTTGTGATGACAAGGCCACGGAACATCGTGATGGCAGGGGTCATTGATCATTGTTATGACAGGGGTACTGGAGCATTTTGACGGCAAGGGCATGGAGCATTGTGATGAGAAGGCCATGGAGCATTCTGAAGACATGTTTCATGGAGCTTTGTGATGACAAGGGCATGGAACAATGTGATGAGAGTGTTCATGGAGCATTGTGATGACAATGACATGGAGCATTGTGATGCCAAGGGTCATGGATCTTTGTGATGACAAAGGTCATGGAGCATTTTGATGACAAGTGCGTTGAGCATTGTGATGAGAAGGGCAGGGAGCATTGTGATGACAGGGTCATGGAGAAATTTGATGAAAAGTGTCATGGGACATTTTGATGACAGGGAATATGGAACATTGTGATGTCAGGGGTCATGGAGGATTATGATGAAAAGGGTCATGGAGCATTTTGATGACCGGTGTTATGAAGCATTGTGATGTCAGGGGTCATCGAACATTGTGATGATAAATGCATGTAGCATTGTGATGGCAGGGGTCATGGAACATTGTGATAACCGGGATGAGTGACTATTGTGACGAATAGTGATGTAACATTGTGATATCTGTGTTGAGAGAGCATTTTGATGAGAAGTGCATGGAGCATTGTGATGACAGTGTTTATGGAGCATTGTGATGACAAGCTTGTGGAGCGCTGTGATGACAAGCACATGGTGCATTATGATGACATGCATCATGGAGCTTCATGCTGACAAGCGCATGGAGCATTGTGATGACAAGGGACATGTAGCATTGCGCTGAGAAAGGCATAGAGCATTGTGATGACAAGGATCAAAGAGCATTGTGATGAAAAGTTCATGGAGCATTGTGATAACAAGGGTCATGGAGCATTGTGATGACAAGGGCATGGAGCATTGGTCTAATAATTTTCATGGATTATTGTGATGACTGTTGGAATGGTGCATTGTGGTGACAAGAGCATGGAGCATTGTGATGACCAGGTGATGCCGTATTGTGAAGACTGGTGTCAGGGAGCACTGTGATGACATATGTAATGGCCCATTGTGATGACAATGGCATGGAGCATTGTGACTCCAGGTGTCATGGAGGATTCTGATGACAAAGGTAATGGTGCATTGTGATGACAGTGGCTTGGAGCATTGAGATGACAAGGGTCAGGGAGCATTGTGCTGACAAGTGCATGGAGAATTGTGATGACAAGGGTCATGGAACATTCTCATGATAAGCTTGAGGAGTTTTTTGCTGACAGTGTCGTGGAGCATTGTGATGAAAACGGCATGGGGCATTGTGTTGAAAAAGGCATGGAAACTTTCATGACAGCGTTCAAGGAGCATTCTGACGACAAGTGTCAGGGAGCATTGTGATGACAAGTGTATTGAGAATTGTGATGACAAAGGTCATGGAGCATTGTGATGAAAAGTGCATAGAGTATTGTGATGACAGGCATCATGGATCGTTGGGATGGCAAGTGTTATGGAACATTGTGATCACAAGGTTTTGGAGCATTGTGATGACAGAGGTCATGGATCATTTTGATTTCAAGGAGCTTGGAGCATTGTGATGACAAGGGCATGTAGGAATGTGATCCCAAGATTCATGGAGGATTGTGATGACAATGGTAATGGAGTATTTTGATGACAAGCGCATAGAGCATGGTAATCACAAAGCCATGTAGCATTTTGCTGACAAAGGCATGGAACATTGTGATGACAGGTGTCATGGAGCACTGTGATGACAAGCGTCACGGAGCATTGTGAATACAGGGGTCATGGAGCATTGGGATGACAAGGGCATGGAGCATTGTGATGACAGATGTCATGGAGCACTGTGATGACAAGCGTCACGGAGCATTGTAATACAGGGGTCTTGGAGCATTGGGATGACAAGGGCATGGATCATTGTGATGACAAGGGTCATGGAGCATTGGGCTGAAAATGTTCATGGAGTATTTTGATGACAGGGGTCATGGAGCATTGTGATGACAGAAGTCATGGAGAATTTTTATTTCATTGTGGTGACAATAGCCGTAAGCATTATGATGAAGGGTATGATGCATTGTGATGACAGGGTTCATGGAGCATTGAGATGAAAATAGGCATGGAGCATTGTGATTACAGGGGTCTTGCAGCACTGTAATGACAAGGGCATGGAGCATTGTGATTACAGAGGTCTTGGAGCACTGTAATGACAAGGGCATGGAGCATTTTGATGAGAAGGCCGTGGAGCATTCTGATGACATGCGTCATTGAGCTTTGTGATGACAAGGGCATGGAGCATTGTGATTACATGTGTCTTGGAGCATTGTGATTAAAAGGACATGGATCATTGTGATGAAAAAGGCATGGAGACCTGTCATGAGAGGGTTAATGGAGCATACTGATGACAAGTGTCAGGGAGCATTGTGATGACAAGTGTATTGAGCATTGTGATGACAAAGTTCATGGAGCATTGTGATGAGAAGACCATGGATAATTGTGATGATGAGCGTCATGGAGTGTTGTGATGATAAGGGCTATGGAACATTGTGATGACCAGGGATTGGAGCATTGTGATGACAGAGGTCATGGAGCATTTTGATTTAATTGTGATGACAATAGCCTGAAGCATTATGATGATGGGCAGGCTCCATTGTGATGACAGGGTTCATGGTGCATTGAGATGAAAAGACGCATGGAGCATTTTGATTAAAAGGGTCTTGGTGCATTGTGATGACAAGTGAATGGAGCCTTGTGATGACAGGGCCATGGAACATTCTGATGACATGCGTCATGTAGCTTTTTGATGATAAGTGCATGGAGCATTTTGATTAGAGGGGTCGAGGAGCATTGTGATGACAAGTGTCATGGAGCCTTGTGATGACAAGGCCGTGGAACATTTTGATGGCAGGTGTCATGGACCATTGTTATGAAAGAGGTAAAGGAGCATTGTGATGAGAAGGGCATGGAGCATTGGTCTGAAATGTTTCATGGATTATTTTGATGAGAGTGGGCATAGAGCATTGTGATGATAAGGGCATGGAACACTGTGATACATGGGTCATGGAGGATTGTAATGACAAGGTCATGGGGCATTGTGATGAGAAAGGCATCGAGCATTGTTATGACAAGTGACATGGAGCTTTGTGATGACAAGGGCATGGAGCAATGTGATGAGAGGGTTCATGGAGCATTGTGATGACATTGACATGGAGCATTGGGATGCCAGGGGTCATGGCGCTTTGTGATGACAAAGGTCATGGAGCATTTTGAAGACAATTGCATGGTGCATTGTCATGAGAAGGGCAGGGAGTATTTTGATGACAGGGTCATGCAGCAATATGATGGAAAGTGTATTGGAACATTTTGATGACAGGGGTTATAGAATATTGTGATGTCAGGGGTCATGGAACTTTGTGATGATAAAGGGATGTAGCATTGTGATGAGAGGGGTCATGGGACATTGTGATTATCGTGGTGAGGGAGTATTGTGACAACTTGTGATGGAACACTGTGATATCTCTGGTGAGAGAGCATTTTGATGAGAAGTGTATGGATCATTGTGATTACAAGGTTTATGGAGCATTGCAATGACAATTTTCTGAACCGTTGTGATGAAAAGCGAATGGCACATTGTGATGACAAGGGTCATGGAACATTTTTCAGACAAAGTCATGGAGCATTTTGATGACAATGGTCACGGAGCACTGTGATGAAAACGGAATGGGGCATGGTGATGAAAAAGGCATGGAGCCTTTTCGTGACAGGGTTCAAAGAGCATTCTGATGAAAAGTGTCAGGGAGCATTGTGATGACAAGTGTACTGAGCATTGTGATGACAAATGTCATGGAACACTGTGATGAAAAGGGCTTGGAATTTTGTGATGACAGGCATCATGGAGCATTGTGATGACAAGTGTTATGGAACATTGGGATCACAAGGGTTTGGAGCATTGCGATGACAGAGGTCATGGATGATTTTGATTTCAAGGAGCTTGGAGCATTGTGATGACAAGGGCATGAAGCAATGTGCTCTCAAGGTTCATGGAGGATTGTGATGACAATGGAAATGGAGTATTGTGATGACAAGCGCATAGAGCATTGTAATGACAAGGTCATGTAGCATTTTGCTGACAAAGCCATGGAGCACTGTGATGACAGGTGTCATTGAGCACTGTGATGACAAGCGTCATGGAGCATTGTGAATACAGGGGTCATGGAGCATTGGGATGACAAGGCCATGGATCTTTGTGATGAGAAGGTCATGGAGTATTGTAAACACAGGTGTCAGGGAGCATTGAGATGACATATGTAATGGCCCATTGTGATGATAATGGCATGGAGCATTGTGATGCCAAGTGTCATGGAGGATTCTGATGACAAAGGTAATGGTGCATTGGGATGACAATGGCTTCGAGCATTGAGATGACAAGGGTCAGGGAGCATTGTGCTGACAAGTGCATGGAGAAATGTGATGACAAGGGTCATGGAGCATTCTCATGACAAGCTTGTGGAGTATTTTGATGACAGTGGCGTGGAGCATTGTGATGAAAACGGCATGGGACATTGTGATGAAAAAGGCATGAAGCCTTTTCGTGACAGGGTTCAAGGAGCATTCTGATGACTAGTGTCAGGGAACATTGTGATGACAAGTGTATTCAGAATTGTGATGACAATGTTCATGGAGCATTGTGATGAAAAGTGCATGGAGTATTGTGATGACAGGCATCATGGAGAGTTGTGAAGACAAGTGTTATAGAACATTTTGATCACAAGTGTTTGGAGCATTGTGATGACAGAGGTCATGGATCATTTTGATTTCAAGGAGCATGGAACATTTTGATGACAAGGGCATGAAGCAATGTGATCCCAATGTTCATGGAAGATTGTGATGACAATCGTAATGGAGTATTGTGATGACAAGTGCATAGAGCATTGTAATGACAAGGTCATGTAGCATTTTGCTAACAAAGTCATGGAGCATTGTGATGATATGTGTCATGGAGCACTGTGATGACAAGCGTCACGGAGCTCTGTGAATACAGGGGTCATGGAGCATTGGGATGACAAGGGCATGGATCATTGTGATGACAAGGGTCATGGAGCATTGGGCTGAAAATATTCATGGAGTATTGTGATGACAGAGGGCATGGAGAATTTTGATTTCATTGTGCTGAAAATAGCCAGAAGCATTATGATGATGGGCATGGTGCATTGTGATGACAGGGTTCATAGAGCATTGAGAAGAAAAGGGGCATGGAGCATTGTGATAACAGGGGTCTTGGAGCACTGTGATGACAAGGGCATGGACCCTTTTGATGAGAAGGACATGGAACATTCTGATGGCATGTGTCATGGAGCTTTGTGATGACAAGAGCATGGAGCATTGTGATTACAGGGGTCTTGGAGAATTGTGATGACAAGTGTCATGGAGCCTTGTGATGACAAGGCCGTGGAATATTGTGATGGCAGGGGTCATGGAGCATTGTGATGAGAAGGGCATGGAGCATTGTGATTACAAGGTTTATGGAGCACTACCATGACAAAATTGTGGACCGTTGTGACGAAAAGCGCGTAGCACATTGTGATGACAAGGGTCATGGAGCATTTTTCTGACAAACGCATGGAGCATTTTGATGACAAGGGTCACGGAGCATTGTGATGAAAAGTTCATGGAGCATTGTGGTTATAAAGGTCACAGAGCCTTGTGATGACGCGGGCATGGACCATTGTGATGACAAATGTTATGAAGCATTGTGATGACTGGAGTCACGGAGCATTGTGATGACAGTGGTAATGGAGCATTGTGATGACAAAGGCATGGAGCACTGTGGTGACGGGGCATGGAGCATTGGTCTGACATGTTTCATAAATTATTGTGATGACATTGAACATGGTGCATTGTGATGACAAGGGCATGGATCATAGTGATGAGAAGGTCATGGAGTATTGTGAAGACAGGTGTCAGGGAGCATTGTGATGACATATTTCATGGTCCATTGCAATGACAATAGCAGGGAGCATTGTGATGCCAAATGTAATGGAGGATTTTGATGACAAATATAATGGAGCATTGTGATGACTAGGGCTTGGAGCATTATGATGACAAGGGCCATTGAGAATTTTCAAGACAATGTCGTGAAGCATTGTGATGACAAGGTCCTGGAGCATTGTGATGAGAAATCCATAGAGACTTGTGAGGACAAATCTCATGGATCATACTGATGAAAAGGGGCATGGACCATTGTGATTACAGGGGTGTTGGAACACTGTGATGACATGGGCATGGAGCATTGTGAGGAGAAGGCCAAGGAGCATTCTGAAGACATGTTTCATTGAGCTTTGTGATGACAAGGGCATGGAGCATTGTGTTTAAAGGGGTCTTGGAGCATTGTGAGGAAAAGGGCATGGATCATTGTGATGAAAAAGGCATGGGGCCTTGTCATGACAGGGTTCAAGGAGCATATAGACAACAAGTGTCAGGGAGCATTTTGATGACAAGTGTATTGAGCATTGTGATGACAAAATTCATGGAGCATTGTGATGAGAAGACCATGGATAATTGTGATGATGAGTGTCATGGGGCACTGTGATGACAAGTGTTATGGAATATTGTGATCACAAGGGTTTGGAGCATTGTTATGACAGAGGGCATGGAGAATTTTGATTTCATTGTGATGACAATAGCCTGAAGCATTATGATGATGGGCATGGTGCATTGTGATGACAGGGTTCATGGATCATTGAGATGAAAAGGGTCATGGAGCATTGTGATTACAGGGGTTTTGGAGCATTGTGATGAGAAGGGACATGGAGCCTTGTGATGACAAGGCCACGGAACATCGTGATGGCAGGTGTCATGGAGGATTGTTATGAGTGGGGTAATGGAGCATTGTGATGGCAAGCGCATAGAGCATTGTGATGAGAAGGCCATGGAGCATTCTGATGACATGTGTCATGGAGCTTTGTGATGACAAGGGCATGGAGCAATTTGATGAGAGCGTTCATGGAGCACTGTGATGACAATGACATGGAGCATTGTGATGCCAAGGGTCAGGGATCTTTCTGATGACAAAAGTCATGGAGCATTTTGATGACAAGTGCGTTGTGCATTTTGATGACAAGGGCATGAAGCAATGTGATCCCAATGTTCATGGAAGATTGTGATGACAATCGTAATGGAGTATTGTGATGACAAGTGCATAGAGCATTGTAATGACAAGGTCATGTAGCATTTTGCTAACAAAGTCATGGAGCATTGTGATGATATGTGTCATGGAGCACTGTGATGACAAGCGTCACGGAGCTCTGTGAATACAGGGGTCATGGAGCATTGGGATGACAAGGGCATGGATCATTGTGATGACAAGGGTCATGGAGCATTGGGCTGAAAATATTCATGGAGTATTGTGATGACAGAGGGCATGGAGAATTTTGATTTCATTGTGCTGAAAATAGCCAGAAGCATTATGATGATGGGCATGGTGCATTGTGATGACAGGGTTCATAGAGCATTGAGAAGAAAAGGGGCATGGAGCATTGTGATAACAGGGGTCTTGGAGCACTGTGATGACAAGGGCATGGACCCTTTTGATGAGAAGGACATGGAACATTCTGATGGCATGTGTCATGGAGCTTTGTGATGACAAGAGCATGGAGCATTGTGATTACAGGGGTCTTGGAGAATTGTGATGACAAGTGTCATGGAGCCTTGTGATGACAAGGCCGTGGAATATTGTGATGGCAGGGGTCATGGAGCATTGTGATGAGAAGGGCATGGAGCATTGTGATTACAAGGTTTATGGAGCACTACCATGACAAAATTGTGGACCGTTGTGACGAAAAGCGCGTAGCACATTGTGATGACAAGGGTCATGGAGCATTTTTCTGACAAACGCATGGAGCATTTTGATGACAAGGGTCACGGAGCATTGTGATGAAAAGTTCATGGAGCATTGTGGTTATAAAGGTCACAGAGCCTTGTGATGACGCGGGCATGGACCATTGTGATGACAAATGTTATGAAGCATTGTGATGACTGGAGTCACGGAGCATTGTGATGACAGTGGTAATGGAGCATTGTGATGACAAAGGCATGGAGCACTGTGGTGACGGGGCATGGAGCATTGGTCTGACATGTTTCATAAATTATTGTGATGACATTGAACATGGTGCATTGTGATGACAAGGGCATGGATCATAGTGATGAGAAGGTCATGGAGTATTGTGAAGACAGGTGTCAGGGAGCATTGTGATGACATATTTCATGGTCCATTGCAATGACAATAGCAGGGAGCATTGTGATGCCAAATGTAATGGAGGATTTTGATGACAAATATAATGGAGCATTGTGATGACTAGGGCTTGGAGCATTATGATGACAAGGGCCATTGAGAATTTTCAAGACAATGTCGTGAAGCATTGTGATGACAAGGTCCTGGAGCATTGTGATGAGAAATCCATAGAGACTTGTGAGGACAAATCTCATGGATCATACTGATGAAAAGGGGCATGGACCATTGTGATTACAGGGGTGTTGGAACACTGTGATGACATGGGCATGGAGCATTGTGAGGAGAAGGCCAAGGAGCATTCTGAAGACATGTTTCATTGAGCTTTGTGATGACAAGGGCATGGAGCATTGTGTTTAAAGGGGTCTTGGAGCATTGTGAGGAAAAGGGCATGGATCATTGTGATGAAAAAGGCATGGGGCCTTGTCATGACAGGGTTCAAGGAGCATATAGACAACAAGTGTCAGGGAGCATTTTGATGACAAGTGTATTGAGCATTGTGATGACAAAATTCATGGAGCATTGTGATGAGAAGACCATGGATAATTGTGATGATGAGTGTCATGGGGCACTGTGATGACAAGTGTTATGGAATATTGTGATCACAAGGGTTTGGAGCATTGTTATGACAGAGGGCATGGAGAATTTTGATTTCATTGTGATGACAATAGCCTGAAGCATTATGATGATGGGCATGGTGCATTGTGATGACAGGGTTCATGGATCATTGAGATGAAAAGGGTCATGGAGCATTGTGATTACAGGGGTTTTGGAGCATTGTGATGAGAAGGGACATGGAGCCTTGTGATGACAAGGCCACGGAACATCGTGATGGCAGGTGTCATGGAGGATTGTTATGAGTGGGGTAATGGAGCATTGTGATGGCAAGCGCATAGAGCATTGTGATGAGAAGGCCATGGAGCATTCTGATGACATGTGTCATGGAGCTTTGTGATGACAAGGGCATGGAGCAATTTGATGAGAGCGTTCATGGAGCACTGTGATGACAATGACATGGAGCATTGTGATGCCAAGGGTCAGGGATCTTTCTGATGACAAAAGTCATGGAGCATTTTGATGACAAGTGCGTTGTGCATTGTGATGAGAAGGGCAGGGAGCATTGTGATGACAGGGTCATGGAGCAATTTGATGAAAAGTGTCATGGAACATTTTGATGACAGGGGTTATGGAACATTTTGATGTCAGGGGTCATGGAGCATTTTGATGAAAAAGGTCATGGAGCATTTTGATGACAGGGGTTATGGAGCATTGTGATATCAGGGGTCATTGAACATTGTGATGATAAGTGCATGTAGCATTTTGATGACAGGAGTCATGGAACACTGTGATAACAGGGGTGAGGGTGTATTGTGACGAATAGTGATGTAACATTGTGATATCTGTGGTGAGAGAGCATTTTGATGGGAAGTGCATGGAGCATTGTGATGACAAAGTTTATGGAGCATTGTGATGACAAGATTGGGAAGCACTGTGATGACAAGCGCATGGTGTATTTTGATGACATGTGTCATGGAGCATCGTGCTGACAAGCGCATGGAGCATTGTAATGACAAGGGTCATGGAGCATTGTGCTGAGAAAGGCATAGAGAATTGTGATGACAAGGATCAAAGAGCATTGTGATGAAAAGTTCATGGAGCATTGTGATGACATGGGTCATGGAGCATTGTGATGACAAGGGCATGGAGCATTGGTCTAATAAGTTTCATGGATTATTGCGATGACTTTTGGAATGGTGCATTGTGGTGAGAAGGGCATGGAGCATTGTGATGACCAGGTCATGCAGTATTGTGAAGACTGGTGTCATGGAGCATTGTGTTGACATATGTAATGGCCCATTGTGATGACAATGGCATGGAGCATTGTGATGCCAAGTGTCATGGAGGATTCTAATGACAAATGTAATGGTGCATTGTGATGACAATGGCTTGGAGCATTGAGATGACAAGGGTCAGGGAGCATTGTGCTGACAAGTGCATGCAGAATTGTGATGACAAGGGTCATGGAGCATTCTCATGACAAGCTTGTGGAGTATTTTGATGACAGTGGCGTGGAGCATTGTGATGAAAACGGCATGGGGCATTGTGATGAAAAAGGCATGAAGCCTTTTCGTGACAGGTTTCAAGGAGCATTCTGATGACAAGTGTCAGGGAGCATTGTGATGACAAGTGTATTGAGAATTGTGATGACAAAGGTCATGGAGCATTGTGATGAAAAGTGCATGGAGTATTGTGATGACAGGCATCATGGAGCGTTGTGATGAAAAGTGTTATGGAACATTTTGATCACAAGTGTTTGGAGCATTGTGATGACAGAGGTCATGGATCATTTTGATTTCAAGGAGCATGGAACATTGTGATGACAAGGGCATGAAGCAATGTGATCCCAAGGTTCATGGAGGATTGTGATGACAATCGTAATGGAGTATTGTGATGAAAATTGCATAGAGCATTGTAATGACAAGGTCATGTAGCATTTTGCTGACAAAGTCATGGAGCATTGTGATGACAGGTGTCATGGATCACTGTGATGACAAGCGTCACGGAGCATTGTGAATACAGGGGTCATGGAGCATTGCGATGACAAGGGCATGGATCATTGTGATGACAAGGGTCATGGAGCATTGGGCTGAAAATATTCATGGAGTATTGTGATGACAGGGGTCATGGAGAATTTTGATTTCATTGTGCTGACAATAGCCGGAAGCATTATGATGATGGGCATGGTGCATTTTGATGACAGGGTTCATGGGTTCATGGGTTCACAGGGTTCATGGAGCATTGAGATGAAAAGGGGCATGATTACAGGGGTCTTGGAGCACTGTGATGACAAGGGCATGGAGCATTTTGATGAGAAGGACATGGAACATTCTGATGGCATGTGTCATGGAGCTTTGTGATGACAAGGGCATGGAGCATTGTGTTTCAATGGGTCTTGGAGCATTGTGATGAAAAGGGCATGGATCATTGTGATGAAAAAGGCATGGAGCCTTGTCATGACAGGGTTCAAGGGGCATACCGTCAACAAGTGTCAAGGAGCATTTTGATGACAAGTGTATTGAGCATTGTGATGAGAAAGTTCATGGAGCACTGTGATGAGAAGACCATGGATAATTGTGATGAGGAGTGTCATGGGGCACTGTGATGACAAGTGTTATGGAATATTGTAATCACAAGGGTTTGGAGCATTGTTATGACAGAGGTCATGGAGCAATTTGATTTCATTGTGATGACAATAGCATGAAGCATTATGATGATGGGCATGGTGCATTGTGATGACAGGGTTCATGGATCATTGATATGTAAAGGGGCATGGAGCATTGTGATTACATTGGTCTTGGAGCATTGTGATGAGAAGGATCATGGAGCCTTGTGATGACAAGGCCACAGAACATCGTGATGGCAGGTGTCATGGAGAATTGTTATGACAGGTGTAATGGAGCATTGTGATGGCAAGCACATATAGCATTGTGATGAGAAGGCCATGGAGCATTCTGATGGCATGTGTCATGGAGCTTTGTAATGACAAGGGCATGGAGCAATGTGATGAGAGTGTTCATGGAGCATTGTGATGACAATGACATGGAGCACTGTGATGCCTACTGACATGGATCTTTATGATGACAAAGGTCATGGAGCATTTTGATGACAAGTGCGTTGTGCATTGTGATGAGAAGGGCAGGGAACATTGTGATGACAGGGTCATGGAGCAATTTGATGAAAAGGGTCATGGAACATTTTGATGACAGTTGTTATGCAACACTGTGATGTCAGGGGTCATAGAGCATTTTGATGAAAAGGGTCATGGAGCATTTTGATGACAGGGGTTATGGAGCATTGTGATGTCAGTAGTCATCGAACATTGTGATGAGAATGCATGTAGCATTGTGATGACAGGAGTCATGGAACATTGTGATAACAGGCGTGAGGGAGTATTTTGACGAATAGTGATGTAACATTGTGATATCTGTGGTGAGAGAGCATTTTGATGAGAAGTGCATGGAGTATTGTGATGAGAAGGTTATGGAGCACTGTGATGACAAGATTGTGGAGCACGGTGATGACAAGCACATGGTGCATTGTGATGACATGTGTCATGGTGCATCGTGCTGAGAAAGGCATAGAGAATTGTGATGACAAGGATCAAAGAGCATTGTGATGAAAAGTTTATGGAGCATTCTGATGACAAGGGTCATGGAGCACTGTGATGACAAGGGCATGGATCATTGGTCTAATAAGTTTCATGGATTATTGTGATGACTGTTGGAATGGTGCATTGTGGTGACGAGTGCATGGAGCATTGCGATAACCAGGTCATGCAGTATTGTGAAGACTGGTGTCAGGGAGCATTGTGTTGACATATGTAATGGCCCATTGTGATGACAATGGCATGGAGCATTGTGATGCCAAGTGTCCGGGAGGATTCTGATGACAAAGATAATGGTGCATTGTGATGACAATGGCTTGGAGCATTGAGATGACAAGGGTCAGAGAGCATTGTGCTGACAAGTGCATGGAGAATTGTGATGACAAGGGTCATGGAGCATTTTCATGACAAGCTTGTGGAGAATTTTGATGACAGTGGCGTGGAGCACTGTGATGAAAATGGCATGGGGCATTGTGTTGAAAAAGGCATGGAGCCTTTTCGTGACAGGTTTCAAGGAGCATTCTGACGACAAGTGTCAGGGAGCATTGTGATGACAATTGTATTGAGAATTGTGATGAGAAAGGTCATGGAGAATTGTGATGAAAAGGGCATGGAGTATTGTGATGACAGGCATCATGGAGCGTTGTGATGACAAGTGTTATGGAACATTGTGATCACAAGGGTTTGGAGCATTGTGATGACAGAGGTCATGGATCATTTTGATTTCAAGGAGCATGGAGCATTGTGATTACAAGGGCATGAAGCAATGTGATCGAAGGTTCAAGGAGGATTGTGATGACAATGGTAATGGAGTATTGTGATGACAAGTGCATAGAGCATTATAATGACAAGGTCATATAGCATTTTCCTGACAAAGTCATAGAGCATTGTGATGACATGTTTCATGGAGCACTGTGATGACAAGCGTCACGGAGCTTTGTGAATACAGGGGTCATGGAGCATTGGGATGACAAGGGCATGGATCATTGTGATGACAATGGTCATGGAGCATTGGGCTGAAAATGTTCATGGAATATTGTGAGGACAGAGGTCATGGAGAATTTTGATTTCATTGTGCTGACAATAGCCGGAAGCATTATGATGATGGGCATGGTGCATTGTGATGACAGGGTTCATGGACCATTGAGATGAAAAGGGGCATGGAGCATTGTGATTACAGGGGTCTTGGAGCACTGTGATGACAAGGGCATGGAGCATTTTGATGAGAAGGACATGGAACATTCTGATGGCATGTGTCATGGAGCTTTGTGATGACAAGGGCATGGAGCATTGTGATTACAGGGGTCTTGGAGCATTGTGATGACAAGTGTCATGGAGCCTTGTGATGACAAGACCGTGGAATATTGTGATGGCAGGGGTCATGGAGCATTGTTATGACAGGGTTAATGGAGCATTGTGATGAGAAGGGCATGGAGCATTGTGATTGCAAGGTTTATGGAGCATTACCATGACAAATTTGTGGACCGTTGTGATGAAAAGCGCGTAGCACTTTGTGATAACAAGGGTCAAGGAGCATTTTTCTGACAAAGGCATGGAGCATGTTGATGACAAAGGTCACGGAGCATTGTGATGAAAAGTTCATGGAGCATTGTGGTTATAAAGGTCACAGAGCCTGTTGCTGACGCGGGCATGGACCACTGTGATGACAAATGTTATGAAGCATTGTGATGACTGGAGTCACGGAGCATTGTGATGACAGGGGTCATGGAGCATTGTGATGACAAGGGCATGGAGCATTGTGGTGAAAGGGGCATGGACTATTGGTCTGACAAATTTCATAGATTATTGTGATGACAGTGGACATGGTGCATTGTGATGACAAGGGCACGGATTATTGTGATGAGAAGGTCGTGGAGTATTGTGAAGACAGGTGTCATGGAGCATTGTGATGACATATGTCATGGTCCATTGCAATGACAATGGCAGGGAGCATTGTGATGCCAAATGTAATGGAGGATTTTGATGACAAATAAAATGGAGCATTGTGATGACTAGGGCTTGGAGCAGTATGATGACAAGGGCCATTGAGAATTTTCATTGCAAGGTCGTGAAGCATTGTGATGACAAGGTCCTGGAGCATTGTGATGAGAAATGCATAGAGACTTGTGATGACAAATCTCATGGAGCATACTGATGAAAAGGGGCATGGCCCATTGTGATTACAGGGGTCTTGGAACATTGTGATGACATGGTCATGGAACATTGTGAGGAGAAGGCCAAGGAGCAATCTGAAGACATGTTTCATTGAGATTTGTGATGACAAGGGCATAGAGCATTGTGTTTAATGGGGTCTTGGAGCATTGTGAGGAAAAGGGCATGGATCATTGTGATGAAAAATGCATGGAGCCTTGTCATGACAGGGTTCAAGGAGCATACAGACAACAAGTGTCTGGGAGCATTTTGATGACAAGTGTATTGAGCATTGTGATGGCAAATGTCATGGAGCATTGTGATGAGAAGACCATGGATAATTGTGATGATGAGTGTCATGGGGCACTGTGATGACAAGTGTTATGGAATATTATGATCCCAAGGGTTTGGAGCATTGTTATGACAGAGATCATGGAGCATTTTGAATTCACTGTAATGGCAATAGCATGAAGCGTTATGATGATGGGCATTGTGCATTGTGATGACAGGGTTCATGGTTCATTGAGATGAAAAGGGGCATAGAGCATTGTGATTACAGGGTTTATGGAGCATTTCTATGACAAATATGTGGACCGTTGTGATGAAAAGCGCATGGCACATTGTGATGACAAGGGTCATGGAGCATTTTTCTGACAAAGGCATGGAGCATTGTGATGACAAGGATCACGGAGCATTGTGATGAAATGTTCATGGAGCACTGTGGTTACAAAAGTCACAGAGCCTTGTGATGACGCGGGCATGGACAATTGTGATGACAAATCTTATGAAGCATTGTGTTGACTGGAGTCACGGAGCATTGTGATGACAGGGGTCATGAAGTACTGTGATGACAAGGGCATGGAGCATTGTGATGATAAGGGCACGGAGCATTTTGATGACAGGGGCATGGATCATTGGTCTGACAAGTTTCATAGATTATTGTGATGACAGGGGACATGGTGCATTGTGATGACAAGGGCATGGATCATTGTGATGAGAAGGTCATGGAGTATTGTGAAGATAGGTGTCAGGAAGCATTGTGATGACATATGTCATGGTCCATTGCGATGACAAAGGCAGGGAGCATTGTGATGCCAAATGTAATGGAGGATTGTGATGACAAATATAATGGAGCATTGTGAGGACTAGGGCTTGGAGCATTATGATGACAAGGGCCATTGAGAATTTTCAGGACAATGTCATGAAGCATTGTGATGATAAGTTCCTGGAGCATTGTGATGAGAAAACCATGGAGCACTGTGATGACAAATCTCTTGGAGCATACTGATGAAAAGGGGCATGGTCCATTGTGATTACAGGGGTCTTGGAACATTGTGATGACATGGGTATGGAGCATTGTGAGGAGAAGGCGAAGGAGCATGCTGAAGATATGCGTCATTGAGCTTTGTGATGACAACGGCATGGAACATTGTGATTAAAGGGTTCTAGGAGCATTGTGATGAATAGGGCATGGATCATTGTGATGAAAAAGGCATGGAGCCTTGTCATGACAGGGTTCAAGGAGCATACTGACGACAAGTGTCAGGGAGCATTGTGATGACAAGTGTATTGAGCATTGTGATGAGAAAGGTCATGGAGCATTGTGATGAGAAGACCATGGATAACTGTGGTGACGAGTGTCATGGGGCATTGTGATGACAAGTGTTATGGAATAATGTGATCACAAGTGTTTGGATCATTGTTATGACAGCAGTCATGAAAAAATTTGATTTAATTGTGCTGACAATAGCATGAAGCATTATGATGATGGGCATGAGGCATTGTGATGACAGGGTTCATGGAGCATTGTGTTGAAAAGGGGCATGGATCATTGTGATTACAGGGGTCTTGGATCATATTGGAGACAAGTGTCATGGAGCCTTGTGATGACAAGGCCGTGGAACATTGTGATTGCAGGGGTCATGGAGCATTGTTATGACAGGGGTAATGGAGCAATGTGATGGCATGGGAAAGGAACACTGTGATGAGAAGGCCATGGAGCATTCTGATGACATGTGTCATGGAGCTATGTGATGACAAGGGCATGAAGCAATGTGATGAGAGCGTTCATGGTGCATTGTGATGACAATGACTTGGAGCATTGTTATGCCAAGGGTCATAGATCTTTGTGATGACAAAGGTCATGGTGCACTTTGATGACAAGGGCGTTTTGCATTGTGATGAGAAGGGCAGGAAGTATTGTGATGACAGCGTCATGGAGCAATTTGATGAAAAAGGTCATGGAATATTTTGATGACAGGGGTTATGGAACATTGTGATGTCACGGGTTATGGAGCATTTTGATGAAAATGGTCATGGAGCATTTTGATGACTGGGGTTATGGAACATTGTGATGTCAGTGGTCATCGAACATTGTGATGATAATGCATGTAGCATTGTGATGACAGGAGTCATGGAACATTGTGATGACAGGGGTGAGGGAGTATTGTGACGAATAGTGATGTAACATTGTGATATCAGTTGTGAGAGAGCATTGTGATGAGAAGCGCATGGAGCATTGTGATGACAAGGTTTATGGAGCATTGTGATGACAAGATTGTGGAGCACTCTGATGACAAGCGCATGGAGCATTGTGATGACATGTGTCATGGAGCATTGTGCTGACAAGCGCATGGAGCATTGTGATGACAATTGTCATGGAGCATTGTGCTGAGAAAGTCATAAAGCATTGCGATGACAAGGGCCAAAGAGCATTGTGATGAAAAGTTCATGGAGCATTGTGGTTAAAAATGTCACAGAGACTGTTGATGACGAGGGCATGGAACATTGTGATGACAAAGGTCATGAAGCATTTTGATGACTGTAATCACGGAACATTTTGATGACAGGGGTCATGGAGCATTGTGATAAGAAGGGCATGGAACATTGTGATGACAAGGGCATGGAGCATTGGTCTAATAAGTTTCATGGATTATTCGATGAGATTTGGAATGGCGATTTGTGATGACAAGGGCATGGAGCATTTTGATGACCAGGTCATGCAGTATTGTGAAGAGAGGTGTCAGGGCGCATTGTGATGACATATGTAATGGCCCACTGTGATGACAATGGCACGGAGCATTGGAATGACAAGTGTCATGGAGGACTGTGATGACAAAGGTAATGGAGCATTGTGATGACAATGGCTTGGAGCATTGAGATGACAAGGGTCAGAGAGCATTGTGCTGACAAGTGCATGGAGAATTGTGATGACAAGGGTAATGGAGCATTTTCATGACAAGCTTGTGGAGAATTTTGATGACAGTGGCGTGGAGCACTGTGATTAAAACGGCATGGGTCATTGTGTTGAAAAAGGCATGGAGCCTTTTCGTGACAGGTTTCAAGGAGCATACTGACGACAAGTGTCAGGGAGCATTGTGATGGCAATTGTATTGAGAATTGTGATGACAAAGGTCATGGAGAATTGTGATGAAAAGTGCATGGAGTATTGTGATGACAGGCATCATGGAGCGTTGTGATGACAAGTGTTATGGAACATTGTGATCACAAGGGTTTGGAGCATTGTGATGACAGAGGTCATGGATCATTTTGATTTCAAGGAGCATGGAGCATTGTGATGACAAAGGCATGAAGCAATGTGATCAAAAGTTTCATGGAGGATTGTGATGACAATGGTAATGGAGTATTGTGATGACAAGCACATAGAGCATTATAATGACAAGGTCATGTAGCATTTTGCTGACAAAGTCATGGAGCATTGTGATGACTGGTGTCATGGAGAAATCTGATGACAAGTGTCACGGAGCATTGTGAATACAGGGGTCATGGAGCATTGGGATGAGAAGGGCATGGATCATTGTGATGACAAGGGTCATGGAGCATTGGGATGAAAATATTCATGGAGTACTGTGATGCTTTGTGTCATGGAGCATTGTGATGACAGAGGTCATAGAGAATTTTGATTTCATTGTGCTGACAATAGCCAGAAGCATTATGATGATGGGCATGATGCACTGTGATGTCAGGGTTCATGGACCATTGATAGGAAAAGGGGTATGGAGCACTGTGATTACAGGGGTCTGGGAGAATTGTGATGACAAGTGCATGGAGCGTTTTGATGAGAAGGCCATGGAATATTCTGATGACATGTGTCATGGAGCTTTGTGATGACAAGGGCATGGAGCATTTTGATTACAGGGGTCTTGGAGCATTGTGATTAAAGTGTCATGGAGCCTTGTCATGACAAGGCCGTGGAACATTGTGATGGCAGGGGTCATGGAGCATTGTTATGACAGGTGTAATGGAGCATTGTGATGAGAAGGGCATGGAGCATTGTGATTACAAGTTTTATGGAGCATTGCGATGACAAATTTCTGGACCGTTGGGATGAAATGCGCGTGGCCCATTGTGATGACAAGGGTCATGGCACATTTTTCTGACAAAGGCATGGAGCATTCTGATGACAAGGGTCACGGAGCATTGTGATGAAAAGTTCATGGAGCATTGTGGTTACAAAGGTAACAGAGCCTTGTGATGACGCGGGCATTGACCATTGTGATGACAAATATTATGAACAATTGTGATGACTGGAGTCACGGAGCATTTTGATGACAGGGGTCATGGTGCATTGTGATGAGAAGGGCATGGAGCATTGTGATAAGAAAGGCATAGAGCATTGTGATGACAAGAGTCAAAGAGCATTATGATGAAATGTTCATGGAGCATTGTGGTTAAATTGGTCACAGAGACTGTTGATGATGACGGCATGGACCATTGTGATGACAAATGTCATGGAGCATTGTGATGAATGGAG
The DNA here is from genome assembly GCF_964341445.2 of Mesoplodon mirus. NCBI lineage: Eukaryota > Metazoa > Chordata > Mammalia > Artiodactyla > Ziphiidae > Mesoplodon > Mesoplodon mirus. The sequence continues at coordinate 73,256 of NW_028294689.1, forward strand.
TCACGGAGCATTGTGATGACAGGGGTCATGGAACATTGTGATAACAAGGGCATGGAGCATTGTGATGACAAGGGCATGGAGCATTGTTCTAATAAGTTCCACGTAGTATTTTGATGACAGTTGGAATGGCGCATTGTGATGACAAGGGCATGGAGCATTGTGATGACCAGGTCTTGCAGTATTGTGAAGAGAGGTCTCAGGGAGCATTGTGAAGACATATGTAATGACCCATTGTGATGACAATGGCATGGAGCATTGTGATGCCAAGTGTCATGGAGGATTCTGATGATAAATGTAATAGAGCATTGTGATGACAGGGTTCATGGAGCATTGAGATGAAAAGGGGCATGGAGCATCGTGATTACAGGGATCTTGGAGCATTGTGATGACAAGGGCATGGAGCATTGTGGTTACAGGGTTCTTGGAACATTGTGATGACAAGTGTCATGGAGCCTTGTGATAACAAGGCCGTGGAACATTGTGATGGCAGTGGTCATGGAGCATTGTTATGACAGAAGTAATGGAGCATTTTGATGAGAAGGGCATTGAGCATTGGTCTGAAATATTTCATGGATTATTGAGATGTGAGTGGGCATGGAGCATTGAGATGATAAGGGCAAGGAACACTGTGATACATGGGTCATGGAGGATTGTAATGACAAGGGCATGGAGCATTGTGATGGGAAGGGCACCGAGCATTGTGATGACAAGTGTCATGGAGCTTTGTGATGACAAGGGCATGGAGCAATGTGATGAGACTGTTCATTGACTATGGTAACGACAATGACATGGAGCAGTGTGATGCCAATGGTCATGGAGATTTGTGATGACAAAGGTCATGGAGCATTTTGATGACAAAGGTGTGGTGCATTGTGATGCGAAGGGCAGGGAGCATTTTGATGACAGGGTCATGCAGCAATTTGATGAAAAGTGTAATGGAACATTTTGATGACAGTGGTTATTAAACATTGTGATAACAGGGTCATGGAGCTTTGGGATGAAATGTGTCATGGGGCATTTTGATGACAGTGGTTATGGAACATTGTGATGTCAGGGGTCATGGAACATTGTGATGATAAGGGGATGTAGCATTGTGATGACAGGGTCATGGAACATTGTGATTATAGGCGTGAGGGAGTATTGTGATGACTACTGATGGAACACTGTGATATCTCTGGTGAGAGAGCATTTTGATGAGAAGTGCATGGACAATTGTGATTACAAGGTTTATGGAGCACAGCGATGACAAGGATGTGGATCATTGTGATGAACAGCGCGTGGCACACTGTGATGATAAGGGTCATGGAGCATTGTTCTGACAAAGACATGGAGCACTGTGATGACAAGTGTCACGGAGCATTGTGATGAAATGTTCATGGAGCATTGTGGTTACATAGGACACAGAGCCTTGTGATGACGCGGGCATGGAGCGCTGTTATGACAAACGTTATGAAGCATTGTGATGACTGGATTCATGGAGCATTGTGAGGAAAGGGGTCATGGAGCATTGTGATAACAAGGGCATGGAGCATTGTGAAGACAGGGGCATGGAGCATTGGTCTGACAAGTTTCATAAATTATTGTGATGACAGCAGACATCGTGCATTGTGATGACAAGGGCATGGAGCATTGTGATGAGAACGTCATGGAGTATTGTGAAGACAGGTGTCAGGGAGCATTGTGATGACATATGTCATGGTCCATTGCGATGACAATGGCAGGGAGCATTGTGATGCCAAATGTAATGGAGGATTGTGATGGCAAATATAATGGAGCATTGTGATGACTAGGGCTTTCAGCATTATGATGACAATGGCCATTGAGAATTTTCATGAGAAGATCGCGAAGCATTGTGATGACAATGTCCTGCAGTTTGTTATGAGAAAACCATGGAGCCTTGTGAAGACAAGTCTCATGGAGCATACTGATGAAGTGGGGCATGGAGCATTCTGATTACAGGTGTCTTGGAACATTGTGATAACAAGGGCATGGAGCATTGTGATGACAAGGGCATGGAGCATTGGTCTAATACGTTTCATGGATTATTGTGAAGACAGTTGAAATGGCGCATTGTGATGACTAGGGCATGGAGCATTGTGATGACCAGGTCATGTGGTATTGTGAAGAGAGCTGTCAGGGAGCAATGTGATGACAATTGTATTGAGAATTGTGATGACAAATGTCATGGAGCATTGTGATGAAAAGGGCATGTAGCATTGTGATGACAGGAGTCTTGGAACATTGTGATGACAGGGGTGATGGAGTATTGTGACAAGTAGTGATGTAGCATTGTGATATCAGTGGTGAGAGAGCATTTTGATGAGAAGTGCATGGAGCATTGTGATGACAAATTTTATGGAGCATTGTGATAACAAGATTGTGGGGCACTGTGATGACAAGCGCATTGTGCATTGTGATGAAATGTGTCATGGACCATTGTGCCGACAAGCGCATGGAGCATTGTGATGACATGTGTCATGGACCATTGTGCCGACAAGCGCATGGAGCATTGTGATGACAAGGGTCAAAGAGCATTGTGATGAAAATTTCATGGAGCATTGTGGTTAAAAATGTCACAGAGACTGTTGATGACAAGGGCATGGACCATTGTGATGACAAAGTTCATGAAGCATTGTGATGACTGGAGTCACGGAGCATTGTGATGACAGGGGTCATGGAGCATTGTGATAACAAGGGCATGGATCATTGTGATGACAAGAGCATGGAACATTGGTCTAATAAGTTTCATGGATTATTGTGATGACAGTTGGAATGGCGCATTGTGATGACAACGGCATGGAGCATTGTGATGACCAGGTCATGCATTATTGTGAAGAGAGGTGTCAGGGAGCATTGTGATGACATATGTAATGGCCCTTTGTGATGGCAATGGCATGGAGCATTGTGATGCCAAGTGTCATGGAGGATTCTGATGACAAATGTAATGGAGCATTGTGATGACAATGGATTGGAACATTGTGATGACAAGGGTCAGGGAGCATTGTGCTGACAAGTGCATGGAGAATTGTGATAACAAGGGTCATGGGCATTCTGATGACAAGCTTGTGGAGTATTTTGATGAAAATGGCATGGAGCTTTCTTATGAAAATGGCATGGGGCATTTTGATTAAAAAGGCATGGAGCCTTTTCGTGACAGTGTTCAAGGAGCAATCAGATGACAAGTGTCAGGGAGCATTGTGATGACAAGTGTATTGAGAATTGTGATGACAAAGGTCATGGAGCATTGTGATGAAAAGGGCATGGAGTATTGTGATGACAGGCATCATGGAGCGTTGTGATGACAAGTGTTATGGAACATTGTGATCACAAGGGATTGGAGCATTGTGATGACAGAGGTCATGGATCATTTTGATTTCAAGGTGCATGGAGCATTGTGATGCCAAAGGCATGAAGCAATGTGATCCCAAGGTTCATGGAGGATTGTGATGACAATGGAAATGGAGTATTGTAATGACAATTGCATAGAGCATTGTAATGACAAGGTCATGTAGCATTTTGCTGACAAAGGCATGAAGCATTGTGATGACATGTGTCATGGGGCACTGTGATGACAATTGTCACGGAGCATTGTGAATTCAGGGGTCATGGAGCTCTGGGATGACAAGGGCATGGATCATTGTCAAGACAAGGGTCATGGAGCACTGGGCTGAAAATGTTCATGGAGTGTTGTGATGACTCGGGTCATGGAGCATTGTGAAGACAAGGGAATGGAACATGGTGATGACAAGGTCCTGGAGCATTGTGATGAGAAGTCCATGGAGACTTGTGATGACAAGACTCATGAAGCATGCTGATGAAAAGGGGCATGGAGCATTTTGATTACAGGGGTCTTGGAGCATTGTGATGAAAAGGGCATGGAGCATTGTGAAGAGAAGGCCATGAAGAATTCTGATGACATGCGTCATGGAGCATTTGATGAAAAGGGCATGGATCATTGTGATGAAAAAGGCATGGAGCCTTGTCATGACAGGTTTCAAGGAGCATACAGACAACAACTGTCAGGGAACATTTTGATGACAAGTGTATTGAGCATTGTGATGACAAAGGTCATGGAGCGTTGTGATGAGAAAACCATGGATAATTGTGATGACGAGCGTCATGGGGCATTGTGATGACAAGGGTTATGGAATATTGTGATCACAAGGGTTTGGAGCATTGTTATGACCGAGGTCTTGGAGCATTTTGATTTCATTGTGATGACAATAGCATGAAGCATTATGATGATGGGCATGATGCATTGTGATGACTGGATTCATGGATCATTGAGATGAAAAGGGGCATAAAGCATTGTGATTACAGGGTTCTTGGAGCATTGTGATGTGAAGGGTCATGGAGTTTTGTGATGACAAGGCCATGGAACATCGTGATGGCTGGGGTCATGGAGCATAATTATGACAAGTGTAGTGGAGCATTGTGATGGCAAGGGCATGGAGCATTGTGATGAGAAGGCCATGGAGCATTCTGATGACCTGTGTCATGGAGCTCTGTGAAGACAAGGGCATGGAGCAATGTGATGAGAGCGTTTATGGAGCACTGTGATGCCAATGAAATGGAGCATTGTGATGCCAAGTGTCATGGATCTTTGTGATGACAAAGGTCATGGAGCATTTTGATGACAAGGGCGTTGTGCATTGAGATGAGAAAGGCAGGGAGCATTCTGATGACAGGGTCATGGAGCAATTTGATGAAAAGTGTCATGGAACATTTTGATGACAGGTGTTATGGAACATTGTGATGTCAGGGGTCATCGAACATTGTGGTGATAAGTGCATGTAGCCCTGTGATGACAGGAGTCATGGAACATTGTGATGACAGGGGTGAGGGAGTATTGTGACAAATAATGATGTAGCATTGTGATATCAGTGGTGAGAGAGCATTTTGATGAGAAGTGCATGGAGCATTGTGATGACAAATGTTAAGGAGCATTGTGATGAGAGGATTGTGGAGCACTGTGATGACAAGCGCATGGTGCATTGTGATGACATGTGTCATGGAGCATTGTGCTGACAAGCACATGGAGCATTGTGATGACAAGGGTCAAAGAGCATTGTGAGGAAAAGTTCATGGAGCATTGTGGTTAAAAAGGTCACAGAGACTGTTGATGACGAGGGCATGGACCATTGTGATGACAAAGGTCATGAAGCATTTTGATGACTCGAGTCACGGAGCATTGTGATTTCTGGCGTCATGGAGCATTGTGATAACAAGGGCATGGAGCATTGTGATGACAAGGGCATGGAACATTGGTCTAATAAGTTTCATGGATTATTGCGATGACATTTGGAATGGCGCATTGTGATGACAAGGGCATGGAGCATTGTAATGACCAGGTCATTCAATATTGTGAAGAGAGGTGTCAGGGAGCATTGTGATGACATATGTAAAGGCCCATTGTGATGACAATGGCTTGGAGTATTGTGATGACAAGGGTCAGGGAGCATTGTGCTGACAAGTGCATGGAGAATTGTGATGACAAGGGTCATGGAGCATTCTGATGACAAGCTTGTGGAGTATTTTGATGACAATGGCATGGAGCATTGTGATGAAAACCACATGCGGCTTTGTGATGAAAAAGTCATGGAGCCTTTTCGTGACAGGTTTCAAGGAGCATTGTGATGACAAGTGTCAGGGAGCTTTGTGATGACAAGTGTATTGAGAATTGTGATGACAAATGTCAGGGAGCATTGTGATGAAAAGGGCAAGGGGTGTTGTGATGACAGGCATCATGGAGCGTTGTGATGACAAGTGCTGTGGAACATTGTGATCACAAAAGTTTGGAGCATTGTGATGGCAGAGGTCATGGATCATTTTTATTTCAAGGAGCATGGAGCATTGTGATGACAAGGGCATGAAGCAATGTGCTCCCAAGGTTCATGGAGGATTGTGATGACAATGGAAATGGAGTATTGTGATGACAAGTGCATAGAGCATTGTAATGACAAGGTCATGTAGCATTTTGCTGACAAAGGCATGGAGCATTGTGATGAAATGTGTCATGGAGCACTGTGATGACAAGCGCATGGATCTTTGTGATGACAAGGGTCATGGAGCACTGGGCTGAAATTGTTCATGGAGTGTTGTGATGACAGGGGACATAGAGCATTGTGATGACTAGGGAATGGAGCAATGTGATGAAAAGAGTCCCGGATCATTGTGTTGTCAGGTGTCATGGAGTGTTGTGATGACAGTGGTCGTGGAGCATTGCGATGATATTGGCCATCGAGCATTGTGATGAGTAGGTCCTGGAGCATTGTGCTGAAAATGTTCATGGATTATTGTGATGACAGGGGTCATGGAGCATTGTGATGACAAGGGAATGGAGCATGGTGATGACAGGTCTTGGAGCATTGTGATGAGAAGACAATGGAGACTTGTGATGACAAGTCTCATGAAGCATTCTGATGAAAAGGGGCATGCAGCACTCTGATTACAGGGGTCTTGGAGCATTGTGATGACAAGGGCATGGAGTATTGTGATGAGAAGGCCATGAAGCATTCTCATGACCTGCGTCATGGTGTTTTTGATGACAAGGGCATGGAGCATTGTGATTACAGGGATCTTGGAACATTGTGATGTAATGTGCATGGATTATTGTGATGAAAAAGTCATGGAGCCTTGTTATGACAGGGTTCAAGGAGCATACTGGCGACAAGTGTCAGGGAGCATTGTGATGACAAGTGTATTGAGCATTGTGATGACAAATTTCATGGAGCACTGTGATGAGAAGACCATGGATAATTGTGATAATGAGCGTCATGGCGTGTTGTGATGATAAGTGTTATGGAACATTGTAATCACAAGAGTTTGGAGCATTATGATGATAGAGGTCATGGAGAATATTGATTTCATTGTGATGACAATAGCCTGAAACATTATGATGATGGGCATGGTGCATTGTGATGACAGGGTTCATGGAGCATTCAGATGAAAACGGTCATAGAGCATTGTGATTACAAGCCTCTTGGAGCATTGTGATGACAAGGGCATGGAGCATTGTGATGAGAAGGCCATGGAGCATTCTGATGACATGCGTCCTGGAGTTTGTGATGACAAGGGCATGGAGCATTGTGATTACAAAGGTCTTTGAGCATTGTGATGAAAAGGGCATGGATCATTGTGATGCAAAAGGCATGGAGCCTTGTCATGACAGGGTTCAAGGAGCATATTGACGACAAGTGACAGTGAGCATTGTGATGACAAGTGTATTGAGAATTGTGATGACATAAGTCATAGAGCATTGTGATGAGAAGGCCATGGATAATTGTGATGATGAGCGTCAAGCGGTGTTGTGATGATAAGTGTTATGGAACATTGTGATCACAAGTGTGTGGAGCATTATGATGACAGAGGTCATGGAGAATATTGATTTCATTGTGATGGCAATAGCCTGAAGCATTATGATGATAGGCATGGTGCATTGTGATGGCAGTGTTCATGGAGCATTGAGATGAAAAGGGGCATGGAGTATTGTGTTTACAAAGGTCTTGGAGCATTGTGATGACATGAGTCATGGAGCTTTGTGATGACAAGGGCAAGGAGCATTGTGATTACAGGGGCCTTCAGCATTGTGATGACAAGTGGCATGGAACCTTGTGATGACTAAGCCTTGGAACACTGTGATGTCAGGGGTCATGGTGCATTGTTATGACAGAGGTAATGGAGCATTGTGATGAGAAGGGCATGGAACCTTGGTCTGAAATGTTTCATGGATTATTGTGATGAGAGTGGGCATGGAGCATTGTGATGACAAGGGTACGGAACACTATGATACATGGGTCATGCAGGACTGTAATGACAAGGGCATGTAGCATTGTGATGAGAAAGGCATCGAGCATTGTGATGACAAGAGTCATGGAACTTTGTGATGACAAGGGCATGGAGCAATGTGATGAGAGGGTTCATGGAGCATTGTGATGACAATGACATGGAGCATTGTGATGCCAAGGGTCATGGAGCTTTGTGATGACAAGTCATTGAGCATTTTGATGACAAGGGCATGGTGCATTGTGATGAGAAGGGCAGGGAGCATTTTGATGACCGGGTCATGCAGCAATTTGATAAAAATGTAATGGAATATTTTGATGGCAGTGTTTATAGAACATTGTGATGTCAGGGGTCTTGGAGCTTTGGGATGAAACGGGTCATGTAGCATTTTCTTCACAGGGGTTATGGAAGATTGTGATATCAGGGGTCATGGAACATTGTGATGATAAGGGGATGTAGCATTGTGATGACAGATTCATGGAACATTGTGATTCCAGGTGTGAGTGATTATTGTGATGACTATTGTTGGAATATTGTAATATCTCTGGTGAGAGAGCATTTTGATGAGAAGTGCATGGACCATTGTGATTACAATGTTTATGGAGCTTTGCAATGACAAGCTTTTGGACCGTTGTGATGAAATGCACTTGGCACATTGTGATGATAATTGTCATACAGCATTGTTCAGGCAAAGACATGGAGTATTGTGATGACAAGGGTCACAGAGAATTGTGATGAAAAGTTCATGGAGCATTGTGGTTACAAAGGTCACAGAGCCATGTGATGACGCGGGCATGGACCGTTGTGATGACAAACGTTATGAAGCATTGTGATGACTGGAGTCACGGAGCATTGTGATGACAGGGGTCATGGAGCATTTTGGTGACAAGGGCATGGAGCATTGTGATGACAGGGGCATGGAGCATTGGTCTGACAAGTTTCACAGATTATTGTGATGACAGTGGGCATGGTGCTTTGTGATGAGAAGGTCATGGAATATTGTGAAGAGAGGTGTCAGGGAGCATTGTGATGACATATGTCATGGTCCATTTCTATGACAATGGCATGGAGCATTGTTTTGCCAAATGTAATTGAGAATTGTAATGAAAAATATAATAGAGCATTGTGATGATTAGGGCGTGGAGCATTATGATGACAAGGGCCATTGAAAATTTTCATGACAAGGTCGAGAAACATTGTGATGAAAAGGTCCTGGAGCATTGTGATGAGAAAACCATGGAGCCTTGTGATTCCAAGTCTCATGGAGCATACTGATGAAAAGGGGCATGGAGCATTGTGATTACAGGGGTCTTGGAACACTGTGATGACAAGGGCATGGAGCATTGTGAGGAGAAGGCCATGAAGCATTCTGATGATAAGCGTCATGGAGCTTTTTGATGACAAGGTCATGGAGCATTGTGATTACAGGGATCTTGGAGCATTGTGATGAAAAGGGCATGGATAATTGTGATTAAAAAGCCCTGGAAACTTGTCATGACAGGGTTCAAGGAGCAAACTGGCGACAAGTGTCAGGGAGCATTGTGATGACAAGTGTATTGAGCATTGTGATGACAAAGATCATGGAGCATTGTGATGAGAAGACCATGGATAATTGTGATGATGAGCGTCATGGGGTGTTGTGATGATTAATGTTATGGAACATTGTGATCACAAGAGTTTGGAGCATTATGATGACAGAGGTCATGGAGAATATTGATTTCATTGTGATGACAATAGCCTGAAGCATTATGATGATGGGCATGGTGCATTGTGATGACAGGGTTCATGGAGCATTGAGATGAAAAGGGGCATGGAGCATTGTGTTTACAGGGGTCTTTGAGCATTGTGATGACAAGGGCATGGAACATTGTGATGAGAAGGCCGTGGAACATTCTGATGACATGCGTCATGGAGCTTTGTGATGACAAGGGCATGGAGCACTGTGATTACAGGGGTCTTCAGCAGTGTTATGACAAGTGTCATGGAACCTTGTGATGCCAAGGCCGTGGAACATTGTGATGGCAGGTGTCATGGTGCATTGTTATGACAGGGGTAATGGAGCATTGTGATGAGACGGGCATGGAACATTGGTCCGAAATGTTTCATGGATTATTGTGATGAGAGTGTGCATGGAGCATTGTGATGACAAGGGTACGGAACACTATGATACATGGGTCAAGCAGGATTGTAATGACAAGGGCATGAAGCATTGTGATAAGAAGGTCATCAAGCATTGTGATGACAAGTGGCATGGAGCTTTGTGATGACAAGGGCATTGGGCAATGTGATGAGAGCATTTTTGGAGCATTGTGATGACAATGACATGGAGCATTCTGATGCAAATGGTCATGGATCTTTGTGATGACAAAGGTCATGGAGCATTTTGATGGCAAGTGCGTTGTGCATTGTGATGAGAAGTGCAGGGAGCATTCTGATGTCAGGGTCATGGAGCAATTTGATGAAAAGTGTAATGGAACATTTTGATGACAGTTGTTTTGGAACATTGTGATGTCAGTGGTCATCGAGCATTGTGATGATATGTGCATGTAGCATTGTGATGACAGGAGTCATGGAACATTGTGATGACTGGGGTGAGGGAGTATTGTGACAAATAGTGATGTAGCATTGTGATATCAGTGGTGAGAGAGCATTTTGATGAGAAGTGCATGGAGCATTGTGATGACAAATTTTAAGGAGCATTGTGATGACAAAATTGTGGAGCACTGTGATGACAAGCGCATGGTGCATTTTGATGACATGCGTCATGGAGCATTGTGATGACAAGCATATGGAGCATTGTGATGCCAAGGGTCATGGATCTTTGTGATGACAAAGGTCATGGAGCATTTTGAAGGCAAGTGCGTTGTGCATTGTGATGAGAAGGGCAGGGAGCATTCTGATGTCAGGGTTATGGAGCAATTTGATGAAAAGTGTCATGGAACATTTTGATGACAGGTGTTATGGAACATTGTGATGTCAGGGGTCATTGAACATTGTGATGATATGTGCATGTAGCATTGTGATGACAGGAGTCATGGAACATTGTGATGACTGGTGTGAGGGAGTATTGTGACACAGAGTGATGTAGCATTGTGATATCAGTGGTGAGAGAGCATTTTGATGAGAAGTGCATGGAGCATTGTGATGATAAATTTTAAGGAGCATTGTGATGACAAGATTGTGGAGCACTGTGATGACAAGTGCATGGTGAATTGTGATGACAAGTGTCATGGAGCTTTGTGATGACAAGGGCATGGAGCAATGTGATGAGAGGGTTCATGGAGCATTGTGATGACAATGACATGGAGCACTGTGATGCCAATGGTCATGGAGCTTTTTGATTTCAAATGTCATGGAGTATTTTGATGACAAGTGTGTGGTGCATTGTGATGAGAAAGGCAGGGAGCATTTAGTGAAAGGGTCATGCAGCAATTTGATGAAACGTGTAATGGAACATTTTGATGACAGGGGTTGTAGAACATTGTGATGCCAGGGGTCATGGAGCTTTGGGATGAAAAGGGTCATGGAGCATTTTGATGACAGGGGATATGGACATTGTGATGTCAGGGGTCATGGAACATTGTGATGATAAGTTTATGCAGCACTGTGATGACAGGGGTCATGGAACATTGTGATTACAGGGGTGAGGGAGTATTGTGATGACTAGTGATGGAACACTGTGATATCTCTGGTGAGAGAGCATTTGGATGAGAAGTGCATGGAGCATTGGGATTACAATGTTTATGGAGCATTGCAATGACAAGTTTGTGGACCGTTGTGATGAAATATGCGTGGCACATTGTGAAGACAATGGTCATGGAGCATTGTTCTGACAAAGACATGGAGCATTGTGATGACAAGGGTCACAGAGAATTGTGATGAAAAGTTCATGGAGCATTGTGGTTACAAAGGTCACAGAGCCTTTTGATGACGCGGGCATGGACCGTTGTGATGACAAACGTTATGAAGCATTGTGATGACTGGAGTCACGGAGCATTGTGATGAAAAGTGCATGGAGCATTGTGATGACAGGGGCATGGAGCATTGGTCTGACAAGTTTCATAGATTATTGTGATGACATTGGACATGGTGTATTGTGATGACAGGGGCATGGAGCATTTTGATGAGAAGGCCATGGAACATTCTGATGACATGTGTCATGGAGCTTTGTGGTGACAAGGGCATGGAGCATTGTGATTACAGGAGGCGTGGAGCATTGTGATTACAAGGGTCATGGAGCCATGTGATGACAAGGCCGTGGAACATTGTGATGCCAGGTGTCATGGAGCATTTTTACGACAGGGGTAATGGAGCATTGTGATGAGAAAGGCATGGAACATTGTGATTACAAGGTTTATGGAGCATTGCAAAGACAAATTTGTGGACCGTTGTGATGAAAAGCGCGTGGCACATTGTGATGACAAGGGTCATGGAGCATTTTTCTGACAAAGGCATGGAGCATTGTGATGACAAGTGTCACGGAGCATTGTGATGAAAAGTTCATGGTGCATTGTGGTTACAAAGGTAATAGAGCCTTTTGATGACGCGGGCATCGACACTTGTGATGACAAATATTATGAAGAATTGTGATGACAGGAGTCACGGAGCATTGTGATGACAGGGGACATGGAGCAATGTGATGAGAAGTGCATGGAGCTTTGTGCTGAGAAAGGCATAGAGCATTGTGATGACAAGGGTCAAAGAGCATTGTGATGAAATGTTCATGGAGCATTGTGCTTAAAAAGGTCACAGAGACTGTTGATAATGAGGGCATGGACCATTGTGATGACAAAGGTCATGGAGCATTGTGATGACTGTAGTCACGGAGCATTGTGATGACAGAGGTCATGGAACATTGTGATAACTAGGGCATGGAGCATTGTGATGACAAGGGCATGGGACATTGGTCTAATAAATTTCATGGAGTATTGTGATGACAGTTGGAATGGCGCATTGTGATGACAAGGGAATGGAGCATTGTGATGACAAGGTCTTGCAGTATTGTGAAGAGAGGTGTCAGGGAGCACTGTGATGACATATTTAATGGCCCATTGTGATGACAATGTCATGGAGCATTTTGATGCCAAGTGTCATGGAGGATTCTGTTGACAAAGTTAATGGAGCATTGTGATGACAATGGCTTGGAGCATTGTGATGACAAGGGTCAGGGAGCATTGTGCTAACAAGTGCATGGAAAATTGTGATGACAAGGGTCATGGAGCATTCTGATGACAAGCTTGTGGAGTATTTTGATGACAATGGCATGGAGCATTGTGATGAAAATGGCATGGGGCTTTGTGATGAAAAAAGGCATGGAGCCTTTTCGTGACAGGGTTCAAGGAGCATTCTAAAGACAAGAGTCAGGGAGCATTGTGATGACAAGTGTATTGAGAAGTGTGATGACAATGGTCATGGAGCATTGTGATGAAAAGGCCATGGAGTATTGTGATGACAGGCATTATGGAGCGTTGTGATGACAAGTGTTATGGAACATTGTGATCACAAGGGTTTGGAGCATTGTGATGACAGAGGTCATGGATCATTTTGATTTTAAAGAGCATGGAGCATTGTGATGACAAGGGCATGAAGCAATGTGATCCCAAGATTCATGGAGGATTGTGATGACAATGGTAACGGAGTATTGTGATGACAAGCGCATAGAACATTGTAATGACAAGGTCATGTAGCATTTTGCTGACAAAGGCATGGAGCATTGTGATGACAGGTGTCATGGAGCACTGTGATGACAAGCGTCACGGAGCTTTGTGAATACAGGGGTCAAGGAGCATTGGGATGACAAGGGCATGGATGATTGTGATGACAAGGGTCATGGAGCATTGGGCTGAAAATGTTCATGGAGTTTTGTGTTGACAGGGGTCATGGAGCATTGTGATGAGTAGGGAATGTAGCATTGTGATGACAAGAGTCCCGGATCATTGTGTTGTCAGGTGTCATGGAGTGTTGTGATGACAGTGGTCATGGAGCATTTTGATGATATTTGTCATGGAGCATTGTGATGAGAATATCATGGAGCATTGGGCTGAAAATGTTCATGGAGTATTGTGATGACAGGGTTCTTGGTGCATTGTGATGCCAAGGGTCATGGATCTTTGTGATGACAAAGGACATGGAACATTTTGATGGCAAGTGCATTGTGCATTGTGATGAGAATGGCAGGGAACATTCTGATGACAGGGTCATGGAGCAATTTGATGAAAAGTGTCATGGAACATTTTGATGACAGGTGTTATGGAACACTGTGATGTCAGGGGTCATCGAATATTGTGATGAGAAGTGCATGTAGCATTGTGATGACAGGAGTCATGGAACATTGTGATGACAGGGGTGAGGGAGTATTGTGATAAATAGTGATGTAGCATTGTGAAATCAGTGGTGAGAGAGCATTTTGATGAGAAGTGCATGGAGCATTGTGATGACAAATTTTAAGGAGCATTGTGATGACAAAAATGTGGAGCACTCTGGTGACAAGCGCATGGTGCATTGTGATGACATGTGTCATGGAGCATTGTGCTGACAAGCGCATGGAGCATTGTGATGACATGGGTCAAAGAGCATTGTGATGAAAAGTTCATGGAGCATTGTGGTTAAAAAGGTCACAGAGACTGTTGATGACGAGGGCATGGACCATTGTGATGACAAAAGTCATGAAGCATTGTCATGACTGGAGTAACGGAGCATTGTGATGACAGGGGTCATGGAGCATTGTGATAACAAGGACATGGAGCATTGTGATGACAAGGGCATGGAACATTGGTCTAATAAGTTTCATGGATTATTGTGATGTCGGTTGGAATGGCGCATTGTGATGAGAAAGGCATGGAGCATTGTGATGACCAGGTCATGCAGTATTGTGAAGACATGTGTCAGGGAGCATTGTGATGACATATGTAATGGTCCATTGTGATGAAAATGGCATGGAGCATTGTGATGCCAAGTGTCATGGAGGATTCTGATGACACAGGTAATGGAGCATTGAGATGACAATGGCTTGGAGCATTGTGATGATAAGGGTCAGGGAGCATTGTGCTGACAAGTGCATGGAGAATTGTGATGACAAGGGTCATGGAGCATTCTGATGACAAACTTGTGGAGTATTTTGATGACAATGGCATGGAGCATTGTGATGAAAACGGCATGGGGCATTGTGATGCAAAAGGCATGGAGCCTTTTCGTGACAGGGTTCAAGGAGCATTCTGATGACAAGTGTCAGGGAGCATTGTGATGACAAGTGTATTAATAATTGTGATGACAAAGGTCATGGAGCATTGTGATGACAAGTGTCATGGAGCACTGGGTTGAAAATGTTCATGGAGTGTTGTGATGACAGGGGTCATGTAGCATTGTGATGACTAGGGAACGGAGCACTGTGATGACAAAAGTCCCAGATCATTGTGTTTTCAGGTGTCATGGAGTGTTGTGATTACAGTTGTCATGGAGCATTGTGATGATATTGGCCATGGAGCATTGTGATGAGTAGGTCGTGGAGCATTGGGCTGAAAATGTTCATGGATTATTGTGATGACAGGGGTCATGGAGCATTGTGATGACAAGGGAATGGAGCATGGTGATGACAAGGTCCTGGAGCACTGTGATGAGAAGACCATGGAGACTTCTGATGATAAGTCTCATGGAGCATTCTGATGAAAAAGGTCTTGGAGCATTTTGATGACAGGGCTTATGGAACATTGTGATGTCATGGGTCATGGAACATTGTGTTGATAAGGGGATGTAGCATTGTGATGACAGGGGTCATGGAACACTGTGATTACAGGGGTGAGGGACGATTGTGATAACTAGTGATGGAACATTGTGATATCTCAGGTGAGAGAGCATTTGGATGAGAAGTGCATGGAGCATTGTGATTACAATGTTTATGGTGCATAGGGATGACAAGGTTGTGGATCACTGTGATGAAAAGCGCGTGGCACATTGTGATGAC